>NW_027016835.1:0-72500 GCF_036934945.1 Oncorhynchus masou masou
TCTCCTGAAGAGGTGGTAAACAGAGAGTGTGGAAAAGAAGAAGAGACCTCACCAGTGATCTCCTGAAGAGGTGGTAAACAGAGAGTGTGGAAAAGAAGAAGAGACCTCACCAGTGATCTCCTGTGGTAAACAGAGAGAGTGTGGAAAGAAGAAGAGACCTCATCACCAGTGATCTCCTGAAGAGGTGGTAAACAGAGAGTGTGGAAAAGAAGAAGAGACCTCACCAGTGATCTCCTGAATAGGTGGTAAACAGAGAGAGTGTGGAAAGAAGAAGAGACCTCATCAGCGCCAGTGATCTCCTGAAGAGGTGGTAAACAGAGAGTGTGGAAAGAAGAAGAGACCTCACCAGTGATCTCCTGAAGAGGTGGTAAACAGAGAGAGTGTGGAAAAGAAAGAGAGATCTCCTCATCACCAGTGATCTCCTGAAGAGGTGGTAAACAGAGAGTGTGGAAAAGAAGAAGAGACCTCACCAGTGATCTCCTGAAGAGGTGGTAAACAGAGAGAGTGTGGAAAAGAAGAAGAGACCTCACCAGTGATCTCCTGAAGAGGTGGTAAACAGAGAGTGTGGAAAAGAAGAAGAGACTCATCACCAGTGATCTCCTGAAGAGGTGGTAAACAGAGAGAGTGTGGAAAAGAAGAAGAGACCTCACCAGTGCGGCTGACCTCATGGTTTTATTAAGATGTCCTATTTTGGGGTAAATTTGACTCAGCCCCCGACGCCTCATTTCATAATCCCAATAAAAAACAGAGAGAGACAGGGGAGGGACGGAGGGAAGGGAGAGGGGAGGGAACGAATGAAACAAAAAAGAGGGGGAGTTAGAAAGATGGCAAGAAGGAAAAAGGGAAAGAAAGAGTCTGGGCTTCCTTGTCATTTTCCCGTTCAATAACATGACATTGTTCACATAATGTGACACTGAAACAGACCATGAAAAAGTGACATTTGATATGATCAAGTGGAGAACATTGGCGGCTTTAAAAGCAAAGTGGAGCGAGTGTCTAACTGACAATGAAACGGACCCACTGTTGTTTCACTCTGGTATTAAATACATGTTAGGCCCTGGCCTGGTGGCATTGTTGAGATTGAAGTCTTTTAAAATGACTACTCACTGTTGACCGTTTCATGTCATCTACTGTGCAGTATATGTAACTGCCGTGGGGAACAAAGCAATGGCAGAACGTTTACATTTCTTCTCCCAAATAAAGACGTTTAATTATGTCCACCGTTACTCTCATACCACCACTTGATGAATCGACCAAAGGCTATGGCTTATGACCGGAGTCACCTTGTACGTTTCTATGTCTAGATCTTCAACCTTCTGGTGTGGATGCAAATGAAGCAGGAAAACAGTTAGCGTACAACTAGAAATAAAACTCAAAACACATTTTGTCATTGGATAATATTGCCATTTTACAACAATCTTACAAACACATTGCATAAAATCTAAGAAAATATATATATATTTATATATACCTTTAAATCATTATTAAAACATGTGGTTGTGTATTTACATACATGTGAATTTGAATAAATAGCTTTTTCTTTTTTTAAATCAATGTATCCACTTAATGCTTTCATAACATATTGTGTCCATATTGTTTCTAGTTGGATAGTTAAATATCATAACTATAAACTCTCCCCAGTTTCCTTACTTTTGACCAAGACTCAAAAGAGACTGGGAAGGGGATTCAAACAAACCACAAGGCTCCTACATCTCACTACATTTGACTTGAAAAAGGTAAGTTGTGTTTAAGCAGGTATCTGCTGTGTTTACCGCAAATACGGTCTCTGTGCAAGTCAGTGAAATGACCTTCAATAAAAGTCAAGTGTAGTGCAATGTTGGCACATTTGGTTTGAATCCTGGCCCCAGTCCCATCTCACAACAAACCCAACTGTTGTTTCCAGACTGGCCAAACGTTGCTGTTGCTCCTGTCAGAGGGCATCCTGATTGGATGGAGGCTGTAGGAGGTAACCTTAATGTGGCAGAAGTGGGACATACTGGAGTCTTGTGAGGGTAAAATGAGTATATCATCCTAATCAAATTAACATCAGATTGGGTATACCAAACTTATATGATAAGTCTGTATTGTTCAATAGGATTAAAAGCCTAAAATATTTTTATTTGTAATCTTTCCATGGTGATGCTACCCCAGGGCAGTGAAGGGGACATTGCCCTATGTAAGGTGCCATATTTTGGACGGGACGTTAAACGGGTGTCCTGGCTCTCTGTGGTCATTAAAGATCCCATGTCACTTATCATAGAGTAGGGGTGTTAACCCTGGTGTCCTGGCTAAATTCCCAATCTGCCCCTCATACCATCATGGCCACCTAATCATCCCCAGCTTCCCATTGGCTCATTTATCCTCCCTCCCCTGTAACTATTCCCTACGTCGTTGCTGTGATTGAGAATGTGTTGTGTCAACTTACCTGGTAAAATAAGTGATAGTGATTAGTGATTCAGCTCTGACAGACAAAGGAGAATCACTGCACTTTGTTGTAATATTACTTTATATGTTACATTAGACCATGATTTCAGAGCAGGGAAATTGGCCACAACCTCAAAATGTAGAACATACACAGACCATAGCACTTCAAATTAAAAAGTAGAAAGTCAACCCTGGAACATTCCCAGATTCAGGATGTGTTTATAAAACAATATAGTTTTATTTTTCATTTTATTGGTATTGTTATATACATGGCATAATTTTGTGCTTTTTTTTATCAAGAAAACATCAGAGGAAAAAAAAAGAACTGTACTTGAAGTCTGTATAGAGATTTGGACAAGGCTTTAAGCCAAAGACAGTTAGTTTTCCAGTGAGTTAACGATGGTCCATTGAAGAGGATGAGAACGTTGGAGGTGATGTGCTTTACCAACAATAGCAAAGGCACCTGTGTATCGCTTTCTTAGAAAAACAAATCAGTCCACGCAAATCTCTCGGTTCAAGTTCGGCCCGGCGGCGGTGCAACACTCATTCCCCATCTGAGAACGATAGAAAAATAGAAAAACAAGGAGAAAACAAATTGTCACTTCATATCGTTTTTGTTCCATCAAACTTTTGGAAGAAGGGCTTTTTCCCCAAGCCTCATTTTTCAAGGGATTCCTGATTTTTCTTCTTTGTTTGGGAGGACTGTGAGAGAGAGATGACGAAGGGAGGAGAAAGAGAGCAGGAGAGAGAACAATAGAGAGGGTAAGAGAAAGAAATAACAACTGACGGAGAGGAAGAGGAAAAGTAATACAAAGAAAGAAGGAAGAAGAAAAAAAGAGAGAGAGAGTGAGAGATGAGAAAGAGAAATGAAAGAAGAAAGAGAGATGAGAAAGAGAGAAAGAGAGAGTGACCACAGAGAAAGAAAGAAAATGAAGTGTCAAAAAAAGTCTGTCAAAAAAAGTAAATCTATCGATGGATGGGGAACAGTATGGATGCGGATCAGGGTCTGTTGGGGTCCTGGTATCCTGGGATCCTAATGAGGGGAAGGCCTTTCTGGTGTTCAGCGGTCCGCTGGCCCCCCTCTCTCAGCTCCACAGACACACGTTGCTGGTCGTCTGGCAGGTGGAGCCCTTCTCAGCCGGGGACAGGTAGAGCTTGCCGCTTGGGCACACGCACAGCTCGTACACAGTCTGTTTGGGGTACGTGGTGCCCGGCGCCCCGTGCAGCGGGTCTGCCGCTGTCCCGTGGGGAATGTTCCCCAGCCGAATTGTGTTGGAATCTAAAAAGATCTGGAGAGTGAGAAAAAGAAAGAAGGAGAGAGGAAGGGGAGAAAGGACAATAAGATATAAGATATAACACAGAAGGAAGTGAATACAGACAGACAGACAGCCAGACAGCCAGACAGCCAGACAGACAGACAGACAGACAGACAGACAGACAGACAGACAGACAGACAGACAGACAGACTATAGCAAGGTCATTCTGGTCACTTAACCTCACTCCTGCACTATCTTGCTCTCCATGTTGTGACACTCGTATAATACAGTCTCTCTAAATTGGCCGCCAGAGGACAGACACTTCCTGTCCAGTTAAACCATAGAAACAGAATGGAACTACCATGGAAATGATCACAATACCAGGCAGCCATTGCGAGAGTACCCATGAGTTTACCAGTCAAATTGCCAGGGTTCGAGGTTCCAAGCCCTTTCTATGGATTCTATTTCTGAGTTCAACACCCTTATGCGACCATGGCCTCTCCATCTGTCAGAGAAAACACCTGTGCAGAAGCACCAGCAGCAGTCAGTCAGTAGCATCTCCTCTCCCCGAGTAATGAGCACCATACACTCCATTAGAAGAGCCTTCACTAGGAGTGTGTATCGTTTATGAAGTGTCATACACACCACTAACGACGCAATGGAGGGGCGAGAGTGAGAAGGAGAGGGAGAAATATGAAAGAGAGGGGAGAGAGAGAGAGATGGAGAGAGAGAGGGGAAGAAAGAGGGATAGGGAGAGATTTGTATTTCAAAAGCTGAGTGCTCCTGGTATTGCGATTGAAACAGGCAGCGATCAGCTTAGAACTCATTAGATCCCCTCTTATTTATTGACGGATATTGACTCATTTATCCGTTGATGTATTTATATATGTATTTATCTCAGTATAAAGTAACAAGAGCACTCCTTGACAGCCTTAAGGAGCTCGCTACCAGGTAATCTCTCCCGGCATTTACCCACCATCATTCATGTACCCCATTTTCATGATGAAGGAGAAAAGAGAAATATACTAAATGGAGAGAGTGACATTGCAGAGAGAGAGAGAGAAATAAAGAGAGAGATGGAAAGTGTAGGAACCAGGAAAGAGAGCGCCGGTATTCAGATATAAGCCGGCGGTGGCGAACCAATTAGTGTAAGTAATGGCGTCTCCGTGAGCTGACAGGGCATATCTCCACCAGCGTAAACACAAACAAAAGCCCAGACACACTCCTCCCTCCCTGACTCCCTCCCTCCAGCATGATGATGGATCAGAGACGGCAGCAGCCGCCATGTTTATCTTCTTTCCTTTGATTACCTGGAGCACCACTAATAGTGCATAGTCCACAGGTCTGGTCTGCCCTGGCCGTTAGCTAACAGGTCTGGCCTGGTCTGCCATGGCCGTTAGCTAACAGGTCTGGCCTGGTCTGCCATGGCCGTTAGCTAACAGGTCTGGCCTGGTCTGCCATGGCCGTTAGCGAACTCCACAGGTCTGGCCTGGTCTGCCATGGCCGTTAGCTAACTCCACAGGTCTGGCCTGGTCTGCCATGGCCGTTAGCGAACTCCACAGGTCTGGCCTGGTCTGCCATGGCCGTTAGCTAACTCCACAGGTCTGGCCTGGTCTGCCCTGGCCGTTATCTAACTCCACAGGTCTGGCCTGGTCTGCCCTGGCCGTTAGCGAACTCCACAGGTCTGGCCTGGTCTGCCATGGCCGTTAGCTAACTCCACAGGTCTGGCCTGGTCTGCCATGGCCGTTATCTAACTCCACAGGTCTGGCCTGGTCTGCCATGGCCGTTAGCTAACTCCACAGGTCTGGCCTGGTCTGCCATGGCCGTTAGCTAACTCAACAGGTCTGGCCTGGTCTGCCATGGCCATTAGCTAACTCAACAGGTCTGGCCTGGTCTGCCTTGGCCGTTAGCTAACAGGTCTGGCCTGGTCTGCCATGGCCGTTAGCAAACTCCACAGGTCTGGCCTGGTCTGCCATGGCCGTTATCTAACTCCACAGGTCTGGCCTGGTCTGCCATGGTTGTTAGCGAACTCCACAGGTCTGGCCTGGTCTGCCATGGCCATTAGCTAACTCCACAGGTCTGGCCTGGTCTGCCATGGCCGTTAGCTAACAGGTCTGGCCTGGTCTGCCATGGCCGTTAGCGAACTCCACAGGTCTGGCCTGGTCTGCCATGGCCATTAGCTAACTCCACAGGTCTGGCCTGGTCTGCCATGGCCGTTAGCTAACTCCACAGGTCTGGCCTGGTCTGCCATGGCCGTTAGCTAACAGGTCTGGCCTGATCTGCCATGGCCGTTAGCGAACTCCACAGGTCTGGCCTGGTCTGCCATGGCCATTAGCTAACTCCACAGGTCTGGTCTGGTCTGCCATGGCCGTTAGCTAACTCCACAGGTCTGGCCTGGTCTGCCATGGCCGTTAGCTAACAGGTCTGGCCTGGTCTGCCATGGCCGTTAGCGAACTCCACAGGTCTGGCCTGGTCTGCCATGGCCGTTAGCAAACTCCACAGGTCTGGCCTGGTCTGCCATGGCCGTTAGCGAACTCCACAGGTCTGGCCTGGTCTGCCATGGCCGTTAGCTAACTCCACAGGTCTGGCCTGGTCTGCCATGGCCGTTAGCTAACAGGTCTGGCCTGATCTGCCATGGCCGTTAGCGAACTCCACAGGTCTGGCCTGGTCTGCCATGGCCATTAGCTAACTCCACAGGTCTGGTCTGGTCTGCCATGGCCGTTAGCTAACTCCACAGGTCTGGCCTGGTCTGCCGTGGCCGTTAGCTAACAGGTCTGGCCTGGTCTGCCATGGCCGTTAGCGAACTCCACAGGTCTGGCCTGGTCTGCCATGGCCATTAGCTAACTCCACAGGTCTGGTCTGGTCTGCCATGGCCGTTAGCTAACTCCACAGGTCTGGCCTGATCTTCTCGCTAGCTCGGTAACTCAACAGGTCTGGCCTGGTCTGCCATGGCCGTTAGCAAACTCCACAGGTCTGGCCTGGTCTGCCATGGCCGTTAGCTAGCTCCACAGGTCTGGCCTGATCTGCTCGCTAGCTAGGTAACTCCACAGGTCTATCCTGATCTGCTCGCTAGCTAGCTAACTCCACAGGACCGGCCTGATCTGCCCTGGCCCGCTAGCTGACTTCACAGGTCTGGCCTGGTCTGTCATGGCCGTTAGCTAACTCCACAGGACTGGCCTGATCTGCTCGCTAGCTAGGTAACTCCACAGGACTGGTCTGATCTGCCCTGGCCCGCTAGCTGACTTCACAGGATTTTTTTAAGCCACCATGTTAGGCACAGCGTTACAGGGGTCTGGTAGGTAGCAGTATCCTACAGACAATATGCTAAATAGCTGATAATGTACCTTAGGGGCGTGTTTCTCAAACCAGCCCTCCAGTCCTTCGACACTGGCACGTCCGATTCAACTCGTCCCGTCAACTAATAATCAAGCTCTTCATTAGCTGAATCAGGTGTGCTCGTGTTGAAATACATCAATGTGTGAAATGACGGGTGGTCCCTGAGGGTTGCGTCGAAAAACACCAGACCACAAAGCAACATGGAATAGGCCCCTGTGTTTTGCACAATCATGTGACATTGCAAGATTTAATCCTGAATTTTAAGGCTTAACCAGAAATGAGAATTTGACCAAAAATGAAAGCGATGGTGCTGGACCATATGACAGAAAAATCAAAATCCAATCCAGGCACGTTACATGCCTGTGCATTACACAGGGCCCTTGGTTGAGCAGTGGTGATCTACCGTAGAGTAATATTGGTAAACATTTTCAACTTTCAAGAGTTGTGTACATGTCAAACTATAGTTCTCCACCCCTCTCATTGGGCACCACCCGCTGTTGCACATATTTGTTTTAACCCTGCACTAACACGCTATTCACAACCAGTCAACTAATGGCCAAGTCCTTGATTATCAAATCAAATTGTATTTGTGACATACACCGAATACAACAGGTGTAGTAGACCTTACAGTGAAATGCTTACTTACAAGCCCTTAACCAACATAAGTGTTAAGTAAACAATAATAATAAATATTAAAGAGCAGCAGTAAAATAACAGTAGCGAGGCTATATACAGGGGTACAGGTACAGAGTCAATGTGGAGGCTATATACAGGGGTACAGGTACAGAGTCAATGTGGAGGCTATATACAGGGGGTACAGGTACAGAGTCAATGTGGAGGCTATATACAGGGGGTACAGGTACAGAGTCAATGTGGAGGCTATATACAGGGTACAGGTACAGAGTCAATGTGGAGGCTATATACAGGGGGTACAGGTAGAGAGTCAATGTGGAGGCTATATACAGGGGGTACAGGTACAGAGTCAATGTGGAGGCTATATACAGGGGTACAGGTACAGAGTCAATGTGGAGGCTATATACAGGGGTACAGGTACAGAGTCAATGTGGAGGCTATATACAGGGGGTACAGGTACAGAGTCAATGTGGAGGCTATATACAGGGGGTACAGGTACAGAGTCAATGTGGAGGCTATATACAGGGGGTACAGGTACAGAGTCAATGTGGAGGCTATATACAGGGGTACAGGTACAGAGTCAATGTGGAGGCTATATACCTGGGGGTACAGGTACAGAGTCAATGTGGAGGCTATATACAGGGGGTACAGGTACAGAGTCAATGTGGAGGCTATATACAGGGGTACAGGTACAGATTCAATGTGGAGGCTATATACAGGGGGGTACAGGTACAGAGTCAATGTGGAGGCTATATACAGGGGTACATGTACAGAGTCAATGTGGAGGCTATATACAGGGGTACAGCTCCACAGAGTCAATGTGGAGGCTATATACAGGGGGTACAGGTACAGAGTCAATGTGGAGGCTATATACAGGGGGTACAGGTACAGAGTCAATGTGGAGGCTATATACAGGGGGTACAGGTACAGAGTCAATGTGGAGGCTATATACAGGGGTACATGTACAGAGTCAATGTGGAGGCTATATACAGGGGGTACAGCTACAGAGTCAATGTGGAGGCTATATACAGGGTGTACAGGTACGCCAGTCAATGTGAGGGGGTACAGATTAGTCAAGGTAATTAAGGTAATAACAGTAAATGACTTGGGTGGCTGGAGTTTTTACCATTTTTAGGACCTTCCTGATATAGATGTCCTGGATGACAGGAAGCTTGGCCCCAGTGATGTACTGGGCCGTGGTCGCTCTACCCTAGTGCCTTGCAGTTGGAGGCTGAGCAGTTGCCATACCAGGTAGTGATGCAACAGGTCAGGATACTTCAGGTCTGATTATGGCTATTTACGTCTCACAGAACTTCATATAATAATAATAACAAAATATGTTTATGGATTTCATAAAGGCCAATAAATGATGGCGCCGATAGAGATGGCAGCATCGCTTCAAGTCCTTATGAAGCTACATTCCTAAAGAAAATACTGCACCTTTTACTCCATACATTTTCCTTGACACCTAAAAGTACTAGTTACATTTTGAATGCTTAGCAGGACAGGAAAATTGTCAAACTCACACACTTGTCAAGAGAACATCCCTGGTCATCTACTGCCTCTGATCTGGAGGACTCACTAAATAGAGAACATCCCTGGTTATCTACTGCCTCTGATCTGGAGGACTCACTAAATAGAGAACATCCCTGGTCATCTACTGCCTCTGATCTGGAGGACTCACTAAATAGAGAACATCCCTGGTCATCTACTGCCTCTGATCTGGAGGACTCACTGAACACATATGTTATGTTTGTAAATTATGTCTGAGTGTTGGAGTGTGCCCCTGGCTATCCGTAAAAATAAAAATAAATTAAATGGTGCCATCTGGTTTCCTTAATATAAGGAATTTGAAATGATTTATACTTTTAATTTAGATACTTAAGTATATTTTAGCAATCACATTTAGTTTTGATACTTAAGTATATTTAAAACCAAACACTTTTAGACTTTTACTCAAGTAATATTTTACTGGGTGACTTTCAATTTTACTTGAGTAATTTTCTATGAACGTATCTTTACTTTGACTCAAGGATGACAATTGGGTACTTTTCCCACCACTGTAATTGATTGCAAGAAATGCAGAAATTAAAAAGTTGATTTGAACAGTATAAACAATCAGAATGGAAAAATACTGAACAAATGAAATCACTTAGAATAATGAATAATGAAATCACTTAGAATGTATGTGTTGCCACGCTAGGATCACTCACTACTCAAAGCAAATGTAAAACTTAAATTATTCAAAAACTAAAAACACAGTCTAATACCGTCATACCAGCCAATTTTTGTTATAATATTTTGACCCATATCGCCCAGCCCTAGTCAAGGATCATATCACCTCCACCCTACCTGTTATTCTAGACACACTCTAATTTGCTTACCACCCCAATAGGTCCACAGACGATGCAATCGCCATTACACTGCACACTGCCCTATCCCATCTGAACAAGAGGAATACCTATGTAAGAATGCTGTTCATTGACTACAGCTCAGCATTCAACACCATAGTACCCTCCAAACTCAACATTACGTTTGAGACCCTGGGTGTCGACCCGCCCTGTGCAGCTGGGTCCTGGAATCCCAGATGGGCCGGCCCCCAGGTGGTGAAGGTAGGAAACAACATCTCCACTCTGCTGATCCACAACACTGGGATCCCACAAGGCAGCCTTCTCAGCCCCTCCTGTACCCCCTGTTCACCCACGACCGCGTGGCCATGCACACCTCCATCTCAATCATCAAGTTTGCAGACGACACTACAGTGGTAGGCCTGATTACCAACAACAACGAGACGGCCTACAGGGAGGAGGTGAGGGCCCTGGGTGTGTGGTGTCAGTCAAATAACCTCTCACTCAATGTCAGCAAAACAAAATAGATGATCGTGGACATCTGGAAACAGCAAAAGGAGCACCCTCCCATCCACATCGATGGGACGGCAGTATCACCAACAAACTGAAATGGTCCACCCACACAGACAGTGTGGTGAAGTAGGCGCAACAATGCCTCTTCAAACTCAGGAGGCTGAAAAATTGTGGCTTGTCACTGAAAACCTTCACAAACTTTTACAGATGCACAATTGAGAGCATCCTGTCAGGCTGTATCACAGCTTTGTACAGCAACTGCACCACCATCAAACGCAAGGCTCTCCAGAGGGTGGTGCGGTCTGCACAACGCATCACCGGGGGCAAACTACCTACCCTCCAGGACACCTACAACACCCGATGTCACAGGAAGGCCATAAAGATCATCAAGGACAACAACCACCAGAGCCACTGCCTGTTCACCCCGCTATCATCCAGAAGCGAGGTCAGTACAGGTGCATCAAATCTGGGACTGAGAGACTGAAAAACAGCTTCTATCTCAAGGCCATCAGATTGTTAAACAGCCATCACTAGCACTGAGAGGCGGCTGCCTACCTACAGATTTGATATCATTGGCCACTTTAATAAATGGAACACAAGTCACTTTAACCTCTTACACTTATGGTGGCGCTATTTCATTTTGGAAGAAAAACGTTCCCGTTTTAAACAAGATATTTTGTCACAAAAAGATGCTCGACTATGCATATAATTGCTACTGTTGAAAGAAAACACTCTGACGTGTCCAGAAATACAAATATCTTCTCTGTGCGTGCCCTTTAACGTGAGCTTCAGGCAAAACCAAGATGACTTGGCATCCAGGAAATGACAAGGATTTTTGAGGCTCTGTCTTTCATGATCTCCTTATATGGCTGTGAACGCAAGAGGAATGAGTCTGCCCTTTCTGTCGTTTCCCCAAGGTGTCTGCAGCATTGTGACGTATTTGTAGGCAGATCGTTGGAAGATTGACCATAAGAGACCACATTTACCACGTGTCCGCCCGGTGTCCTGCGCCGAAATTGGTGCGCAAAGTCACCTGCCAGTATTTTTCCATGGGGCACAGAGAGGAAGCAAGCTTCCCACGAACTGCATGTCAATGAAGAGATATGTGAAAAAACACCTTGAGGATTGATTCCAAACAACGTTTGCCATGTTTCAGGTCGATATTATGTAGTTAATCCGTAAAAAGTTTCACGTTGTAGGTGACTGCATTTCGGTTCGTTTCGGTAGCCAGGCACAATGTAGAAAACGGAACGATTTCTCCTACACACAGACGCTTTCAGGAAACACTGCGCATTTGGTATGTGGCTGGGAGTCTCCTCATTGAAAACATCAGAAGCTCTTCAAAGGTAAATGATTTTATTTATTTGGTTATCTGGCTTTTGTGAAAATGTTGCGTGCTACATGCTACACAAAATGCTATGCTAGCTTTGCATACTCTTACACAAATTAGTCAATTTCTATGGTTCAAAAGCATATTTTGAAAATCTGAGATGACAGTGTTGTTAAGAAAAGGCTAAGCTTGAGAGCAAACGCATTATTTTAATTTTATTTGCGATTTTCAGAAATCGTTAACGTTGCGTTATGCTAATGAGCCTGAGGCTTAGTCACAATCCCGGATCCGGGATGGGGAGTTTCAAGAGGTTAAGAATGTTTACATGTCTCGCATTACTCATCTCATATGTATATACTGTATACTGTATCATATGAATCTATTCTTTATCATCTATTGCATCTTAGCCGCTCTATCACTGCTCATCCTTATATTTTATACCTTTACTAAACTCGGCAAAAAAAGAAATGTCCTCTCACTGTCAACTGCGTTTTTTTCAGCAAACTTAACATGAGTAATATTTGTATGAACATAACAAGATTCAACATTTGAGACATAAACTGAACAAGTTCCACAGACATGTGACAAACTGAAATTGAATAATGTGTCCCTGAACAAAGGGGGGGTCAAAATCAAAAGTAACAGTCAATATCTGGTGTGGCCACCAGCTGCATTAAGTACTGTAGTGCATCTCCTCCTCATGGACTCCACCAGATTTGCGTGTTCTTGCTGTGAGATGTTATCCAACTCTTCTACCAAGGCACCTGCAAGTTCCCGTACATTTCTGGGGGGAATGTCCCAGAGATCCGGGCTCGTCGCTGGCCATGGCAGAACACTGACATTCCTGTCTTTCAGGAAATCACACACAGAACGAGCAGTATGGCTGGTGGCATTGTCATGCTGGGGGGTCATGACAGGATGAGCCTGCAGGAAGAGTACCACATGAGGGAGGAGGATGACTTCCCTGTAACGCACAGTGTTGAGATGACAACAAGCTCAGTCCGATGATGTGACACACCGCCCCAGACCATGACGGATCCTCCACCTCCAAATCGATCCCACTCCAGAGAACAGGCCTCGGTGTAAGGCTCATTCCTTCAACAATAAACGTGAATCCGACCATCACCCCCGGTGAGACAAAACCATGACTCGTCAGTAAAGAGCACTTTTTGCCAGTCCTGTCTGGTCCAGCGACGTTGGGTTCATGCCCACACGCAACATTGTTGTTGGTGATGTTTGGTGAGGACCTGCCTTACAAAGCCTACAAGCCCTCAGTCCAGCCTCTCTCAGCCAATTGCGGACAGTCTGATTACTGATGGAGGGATTGTGCGTTCCTGGTGTAACTCGGGCAGTTGTTGTTGCCATCCTGTACCTGTCCCGCAGGTGTGATGTTCAGATGTACCGATCCTATGCAGGTGTTGTTACACGTGGTCTGCCACTGCGAGGACGATCAGCTGTCCGTTCTGTCTCCCTGTAGCACTGTCTTCGGCGTCTCACTGTACGGACATTGTCATTTATTGCCCTGGCCACATCTGCAGTCGTCATGCCTCCTTGCAGCATGCCTAAGGCACGTTTACACAGTTGAGCAGTGACCTTGGGCATTTTTCTTTTGGTGTTTTTCAGAGTCCGTATAAAGGCCTCTTTAGTGTCCTAAGTTTTCACAACTGTGACCTTAATTGCCTACCGTCTGTAAGCTGGTAGTGTCTTAACGACCTTTCCACAGGTGCATGTTCATTAATTGTTTATGGTTCATTGAACAAGCATGGAAAACAATGTTTAAACCCTTTACAATGAAGATCTGTGAGTTTTACGATATTATCCTTGAAAGACAGGTTCCTGAAGAAGAGAATTTTCTGTTTTTGCTGGGTTTAGATTGTGTGTATTAGTTTTTGTTGTGGAATTTGTTAGATATTAGGTTTTGTTAGATACTGCTGCACTGTCAGATCTAGAAGCATAAGCATTTCCCTACACTCGCAATAACATCTGCTAACCATGTGTATGTGACCAATACAATTTGATTTGATATATATAGCGTTTGTGCATTAGATATTACACTCCAGGGAGATTTGATTTTAGCATATTGTTCCATGATAGGGGAAATTACTGCCCTTTCTACCTATGGGAGGAGAGATCACTGGCACCGGGGGGTTTCTAAACCAATCAGATTCCCCAGGACCTCCTCTCCATAGCAACAACGACCCACAATGGAACAACAAACCTCAAATAACACCTAATATTGCACTGTCGTCATACCATAACCCCAAAAAGGAGATATAGGAAAGTGAGAAAGAAGGGAACGGAGGAAGAGAAGAGCAGAAATCATTTGGGCTTATAAAAGGATTAGAGTTGACACACATCCCAAATGAAAGTGTCTGTAAGTATTAGTCCTTGTCACAGCAGCTAGCGCAGTGCGAGCAGCCCCTCCACATCATGTTTATGGGAAGATGCTAGCTTCCTTAGCCTACCCCCCCTCCACATCATGTTTATGGGAAGATGCTAGCTTCCTTAGCCTATCCCCCCTCCACATCATGTTTATGGGAAGATGCTAGCTTCCTTAGCCTACCCCCCCTCCACATCATGTTTATGGGAAAATGCTAGCTTCCTTAGCCTACCCCCTCCACATCATGTTTATGGGAAGATGCTAGCTTCCTTAGCCTACCCCCCCTCCACATCATGTTTATGGGAAGATGCTAGCTTCCTTAGCCTACCCCCCTCCACATCATGTTTATGGGAAAATGCTAGCTTCCTTAGCCTACCCCCCCTCCACATCATGTTTATGGGAAGATGCTAGCTTCCTTAGCCTACCCCCCCTCCACATCATGTTTATGGGAAGATGCTAGCTTCCTTAGGCCCCCTCCTTCCTACCCTGACATCATGTAGGGAAGATGGCAATTATAGGCGGTCAAAACATTTTTCATGGATGATTTCTCCCGATGCGCAGCTGGAAGAGAGGGAGGGAGGCGGTCAAAACATTTTTCATGGATGAGGCAGGGAGAAGAGAGGGAGGGAGAGGAGGGGGGAGAGAGAGGGAGGGAAGAGGAGGGGGGAGAAGAGAGGAGGAGGAAGGTATCCTGAACCGAAACCCTTTTAGTGTCTCAGCATGTCGGCAGGGGGGGATGGGAGGAAGGGGGAGTTGAAGGACGAAAGTGGTGCCTTTGTGGAGGTGATGCCTGGGAGTGCACAAGCATGCAGGCACACAGACACACACAGGCACACACACACATCACGGTGGTGGTACAAATGACTAGGACCATCTGAGTGCATTACACAGTCCATTACCCTCCCAGAATGAGCCTACATAAGAATGTCACATGACAATGGAGGAAATGGGAAGAAGTGGATGGAGAGGAGCTAGTGTTTCCATTGACTCAGACAATGTCCCATTAATCACACGGATACAAATGTGGACCAGCACCACTGGAAATACCTGTCTCTCTGACTAGTGTGAGGCAAATGGCACCCTATTCCCCATATGGCCCTAGTCAAAAGTAGTACACTATATAGGGAATAGAGTACCATTTGGGACATAACGATACTGTTAGTGCAAATAGTTTTCAAAAAATGGGCCACACCATCCAACATTCTGGTACCAGACCATGATATGATATAACACCATCACACACCTCACCATGAACTGGTCCATAGTAGCACACACACACACCAACACACATGCCACACACCATCAACACACACACACACATTCCACAATGTCACATACTGTACACACACATCAACACATGCCACACCATCACACACACACCATCAACACTAATCACACACACACACACACACACACACACCACAACACACACACACACACACACACACACACACACACACATCACACACACCACAACACACATCACACACAACACACACATCACACACACCATTAACACACATCACAACATCACACACACACACACACACACACACACACACAATAAACACATACCACAACATCACACACACCATCAACACATGCAACAACACCCTCAGTCAACAAACACACAAAGACGCCCTTTTGAGATTGAATTGTTGCAAAATTAAAACAGAGCTAATTCATGAATTATAAATGGTATTAAAAAAGTGCAGGGATATAATTGATGATTCATTCCAATACCCCAAAGCCAATAGAGCAGTAGGCTAATGAAGAGAGGGGGGATTTAATCGAACCAGAAAGAAATCTCCTCCTTTAAATTGTGTTAAGGTTATTTTATGCTGATAAGATGCATGCTGCAATCACAGCACCTGAGGGCCTGTTGGGGAGAGCTCTGACGAACCCTCTTGTGAGTTTAATGTTCCTTTCCCTCTCCGCAACACCAATGATGTCCTCATCTCAAGAGTCTCAAGAGCCATCTCTGTTTATCCTCAAAACTTGTTTTTGCCTAATTTAGCCCTGAAAGTTAAGTAAAATAGGGTGAAGGCAAAGTTTTATATGAGGGAAAGGGGACAGGTTGGTGTGTGTGTGTGTGTGTGTGTGTGTGTGTGTGTGTGTGTGTGTGTGTGTGTGTGTGTGTGTGTGTGTGTGTGTGTGTGTGTGTGTGTGAGTGAGTGAGTGAGTGAGCGAGAAACAGCAAGAAAGAGAGAGCAAGAGAGAGAAAGATCACAGAAGTTAGATCAAATCAATTTAGTGTGGAAGAGTATGTGAATCGTAACTTCAGATATGTGTGGGCTAAACTAAATTTTTCATGAAAATACAGAAATTCCCACTTGACATTCATCTCAAGTTAGGATTCATTCAGCCTACATACAACTGGGGCAAAACGACTATACACTGAGTGTACAAAACATTAGGAACACCTGCTCTCTCCATGACATGGACTGACCAGGTGAATCCAGGGGAAAGCTATGATCCTTTGATGATGTCACTTGTTGAATCCACTTCAATCAGTGTAGATGAAGGGGTGGAGACAGATTAACGAAAGAGTTTTAAGCCTTGAGACAATTGAGACATGGATTGTGTATGTGTGCCATTCAAAGGGTGAACGGGCAAGACAAAAGATTGAAGTGCCTTTGAACGGGGTATGGTAGTAGGTGCCGGGCACACCGGTTTGTGTCAAGAACTGCAACGCTACTGGGTTTTTCACCCTCAACAGTTTGCATTGGAGTCAACATGGGCCAGCATCCCTGTGGAATGCTTTCAACACCTTATAGTCCATGACCCGGCACATAGAGGCTGTTTTGAGGGCAAAATATTGCAATTCAATATTAGGAAGGTGTTCTTAATGTTTTGTACACAGTATTTGCAGCAGCTACAGAACCACAGAAACACAACACAGGATCTAATGCTCTAGAAAAGCTGGTCATGTCTGTCCACATTGATGCCAAAGGGAATTATGACTGTACTGGACTGCATTGTTCCTCAACTACTGTGGATACTAGAGATTGTTCTAGAAATGGCTGCCTAGCGGCTACAGAAGCTACTACCAGACAGACATGTGACATCCCCCAGCAAGGGTTTGGGACGAGGGTGTCACAGATCCATGGCTCTGTTGCAATATCCACACAAGTACACCGTTTAGGAGGAAGCTATGGTTGTGTCTGAAAGGGTATCTTATGTACTATATAGTGCAGAGCACTACTATTGACCAGGGCCCATAGGGCTAAAGTAGTACACTATATAGGGCACAGGGATCCACTTCAGACACAGTCTGTGTATTGGACAAGTGGTACAATAGTATGGATATTGGAACGTAGCCATACCGTCACCATAGTGACAGATCCTAGTACTGTACTGACCACCATAATAAACCTGAGACCTAGTGACAGACCCTAGTACTGTACTGACCCCCATAATAAACCTGAGACCTAGTAACAGACCCTAGTACTGTACTGACCATAATAAACCTGAGACCTAGTCCATGACAGACCCTAGTACTGTACTGACCACCATAATAAACCTGAGACCTAGTCCAGCTGTAGTGACAGACCCTAGTACTGTACTGACCACCATAATAAACCTGAGACCTAGTGACAGACCCTAGTACTGTACTGACCTCCATAATAAACCTGAGACCTAGTGACAGACCCTAGTACTGTACTGACCTCCATAATAAACCTGAGACCTAGTGACAGACCCTAGTACTGTACTGACCCCCATAATAAACCTGAGACCTAGTGACAGACCCTAGTACTGTACTGACCTCCATAATAAACCTGAGACCTAGTGACAGACCCTAGTACTGTACTGACCCCCATAATAAACCTGAGACCTAGTCCAGCTGTAGTGACAGACCCTAGTACTGTACTGACCACCATAATAAACCTGAGACCTAGTGACAGACCCTAGTACTGTACTGACCACCATAATAAACCTGAGACCTAGTGACAGACCCTAGTACTGTACTGACCTCCATAATAAACCTGAGACCTAGTGACAGACCCTAGTACTGTACTGACCACCATAATAAACCTGAGACCTAGTAGCTGACAGACCCTAGTACTGTACTGACCCCCATAATAAACCTGAGACCTAGTAACAGACCCTAGTACTGTACTGACCACCATAATAAACCTGAGACCTAGTGACAGACCCTAGTACTGTACTGACCACCATAATAAACCTGAGACCTAGTGACAGACCCTAGTACTGTACTGACCTCCATAATAAACCTGAGACCTAGTCCAGCTGTAGAGACAGACCCTAGTACTGTACTGACCTCCATAATAAACCTGAGACCTAGTGACAGACCCTAGTACTGTACTGACCACCATAATAAACCTGAGACCTAGTGACAGACCCTAGTACTGTACTGACCTCCATAATAAACCTGAGACCTAGTCCAGCTGTAGTACAGACCCTAGTACTGTACTGACCTCCATAATAAACCTGAGACCTAGTCCAGTGACAGACCCTAGTACTGTACTGACCACCATAATAAACCTGAGACCTAGTGACAGACCCTAGTACTGTACTGACCTCCATAATAAACCTGAGACCTAGTCCAGCTGTAGTGACAGACCCTAGTACTGTACTGACCTCCATAATAAACCTGAGACCTAGTAACAGACCCTAGTACTGTACTGACCACCATAATAAACCTGAGACCTAGTCCAGCTGTAGTGACAGACCCTAGTACTGTACTGACCACCATAATAAACCTGAGACCTAGTGACAGACCCTAGTACTGTACTGACCTCCATAATAAACCTGAGACCTAGTCCAGCTGTAGTAAGACCCTAGTACTGTACTGACCTCCATAATAAACCTGAGACCTAGTGACAGACCCTAGTACTGTACTGACCTCCATAATAAACCTGAGACCTGTAGTGACAGACCCTAGTACTGTACTGACCTCCATAATAAACCTGAGACCTAGTGACAGACCCTAGTACTGTACTGACCACCATAATAAACCTGAGACCTAGTGACAGACCCTAGTACTGTACTGACCTCCATAATAAACCTGAGACATAGTGACAGACCCTAGTACTGTACTGACCACCATAATAAACCTGACTTAGTCCAGCTGTAGTGACAGACCCTAGTACTGTACTGACCTCCATAATAAACCTGAGACCTAGTAACAGACCCTAGTACTGTACTGACCTCCATAATAAACCTGAGACCTAGTGACAGACCCTAGTACTGTACTGACCTCCATAATAAACCTGAGACCTAGTGACAGACCCTAGTACTGTACTGACCACCATAATAAACCTGAGACCTAGTGACAGA
This sequence comes from Oncorhynchus masou masou, assembly GCF_036934945.1. Classification (NCBI taxonomy): domain Eukaryota; kingdom Metazoa; phylum Chordata; class Actinopteri; order Salmoniformes; family Salmonidae; genus Oncorhynchus; species Oncorhynchus masou. The sequence continues at coordinate 19,522 of NW_027016835.1, forward strand.
CCCTAGTACTGTACTGACCACCATAATAAACCTGACCTAGACCAGCTGTACAGACCCTAGTACTGTACTGACCTCCATAATAAACCTGAGACCTAGTCCAGACAGACCCTAGTACTGTACTGACCACCATAATAAACCTGAGACCTAGTAACAGACCCCATAATAAACCTGTACTGACCCCATACTGTACTGAAACCTGAGACCTAGTGACAGACCCTAGTACTGTACTGACCACCATAATAAACCTGAGACCTAGTCCAGCTGTAGTGACAGACCCTAGTACTGTACTGACCTCCATAATAAACCTGAGACCTAGTGACAGACCCTAGTACTGTACTGACCACCATAATAAACCTGAGACCTAGTCCAGCTGTAGTGACAGACCCTAGTACTGTACTGACCCCATAATAAACCTGAGACCTAGTGACAGACCCTAGTACTGTACTGACCACCATAATAAACCTGAGACCTAGTCCAGCTGTAGTGACAGACCCTAGTACTGTACTGACCACCATAATAAACCTGAGACCTAGTGACAGACCCTAGTACTGTACTGACCTCCATAATAAACCTGAGACCTAGTCCAGCTGTAGTGACAGACCCTAGTACTGTACTGACCACCATAATAAACCTGAGACCTAGTAACAGACCCTAGTACTGTACTGACCACCATAATAAACCTGAGACCTAGTGACAGACCCTAGTACTGTACTGACCTCCATAATAAACCTGAGACCTAGTGACAGACCCTAGTACTGTACTGACCTCCATAATAAACCTGAGACCTAGTAACAGACCCTAGTACTGTACTGACCTCCATAATAAACCTGAGACCTAGTGACAGACCCTAGTACTGTACTGACCTCCATAATAAACCTGAGACCTAGTGACAGACCCTAGTACTGTACTGACCACCATAATAAACCTGAGACCTAGTGACAGACCCTAGTACTGTACTGACCCCCATAATAAACCTGAGACCTAGTCCAGCTGTAGTGACAGACCCTAGTACTGTACTGACCCCCATAATAAACCTGAGACCTAGTGACAGACCCTAGTACTGTACTGACCACCATAATAAACCTGAGACCTAGTCCAGCTGTAGTGACAGACCCTAGTACTGTACTGACCACCATAATAACCCTGAGACCTAGTCCAGCTGTAGTGACAGACCCTAGTACTGTACTGACCACCATAATAAACCTGAGACCTAGTAACAGACCCTAGTACTGTACTGACCACCATAATAAACCTGAGACCTAGTCCAGCTGTAGTGACAGACCCTAGTACTGTACTGACCACCATAATAAACCTGAGACCTAGTAACAGACCCTAGTACTGTACTGACCACCATAATAAACCTGAGACCTAGTGACAGACCCTAGTACTGTACTGACCACCATAATAAACCTGAGACCTAGTGACAGACCCTAGTACTGTACTGACCTCCATAATAAACCTGAGACCTAGTCCAGCTGTACAGACCCTAGTACTGTACTGACCACCATCATAAACCTGAGACCTAGTAACAGACCCTAGTACTGTACTGACCACCATAATAAACCTGAGAGCTGTAGTGACAGACCCTAGTACTGTACTGACCTCCATAATAAACCTGAGACCTAGTCCAGCTGTAGTGACAGACCCTAGTACTGTACTGACCACCATAATAAACCTGAGACCTAGTCCGGCTGTAGTGACAGACCCTAGTACTGTACTGACCCCCATAATAAACCTGAGACCTAGTGACAGACCCTAGTACTGTACTGACCACCATAATAAACCTGAGACCTAGTCCAGCTGTAGTGACAGACCCTAGTACTGTACTGACCACCATAATAAGACCTGAGACCTAGTACTGTACTCCATAATAAACCTGACCTAGTGACAGACCCTAGTACTGTTCTGACCACCATAATAAACCTGAGACCTAGTAACAGACCCTAGTACTGTACTGACCTCCATAATAAACCTGAGACCTAGTCCAGCTGTAGTGACAGACCCTAGTACTGTACTGACCACCATAATAAACCTGAGACCTAGTGACAGACCCTAGTACTGTACTGACCACCATAATAAACCTGAGACCTAGTGACAGACCCTAGTACTGTACTGACCACCATAATAAACCTGAGACCTAGTGACAGACCCTAGTACTGTACTGACCTCCATAATAAACCTGAGACCTAGTGACAGACCCTAGTACTGTACTGACCTCCATAATAAACCTGAGACCTAGTGACAGACCCTAGTACTGTACTGACCCCCATAATAAACCTGAGACCTAGTCCAGTGACAGACCCTAGTACTGTACTGACCCCCATAATAAACCTGAGACCTAGTGACAGACCCTAGTACTGTACTGACCACCATAATAAACCTGAGACCTAGTCTAGCTGTAGTGACAGATCCTAGTACTGTACTGACCTCCATAATAAACCTGAGACCTAGTGACAGACCCTAGTACTGTACTGACCACCATAATAAACCTGAGACCTAGTCTAGCTGTAGTGACAGACCCTAGTACTGTACTGACCACCATAATAAACCTGAGACCTAGTAACAGACCCTAGTACTGTACTGACCTCCATAATAAACCTGAGACCTAGTCCAGCTGTAGTGACAGACCCTAGTACTGTACTGACCACCATAATAAACCTGAGACCTAGTCCAGCTGTAGACAGACCCTAGTACTGTACTGACCTCCATAATAAACCTGAGACCTAGTCCAGCTGTAGTGACAGACCCTAGTACTGTACTGACCTCCATAATAAACCTGAGACCTAGTCCAGTAGTGACAGACCCTAGTACTGTACTGACCTCCATAATAAACCTGAGACCTAGTAACAGACCCTAGTACTGTACTGACCTCCATAATAAACCTGAGACTGTAGTGACAGACCCTAGTACTGTACTGACCTCCATAATAAACCTGAGACCTAGTGACAGACCCTAGTACTGTACTGACCCCCATAATAAACCTGAGACCTAGTGACAGACCCTAGTACTGTACTGACCACCATAATAAACCTGAGACCTAGTGACAGACCCTAGTACTGTACTGACCTCCATAATAAACCTGAGACCTAGTGACAGACCCTAGTACTGTACTGACCTCCATAATAAACCTGAGACCTAGTGACAGACCCTAGTACTGTACTGACCCCCATAATAAACCTGAGACCTAGTCCAGCTGTAGTGACAGACCCTAGTACTGTACTGACCCCCATAATAAACCTGAGACCTAGTGACAGACCCTAGTACTGTACTGACCACCATAATAAACCTGAGACCTAGTCCAGCTGTAGTGACAGACCCTAGTACTGTACTGACCACCATAATAAACCTGAGACCTAGTCCAGCTGTAGTGACAGACCCTAGTACTGTACTGACCACCATAATAAACCTGAGACCCAGTAACAGACCCTAGTACTGTACTGACCACCATAATAAACCTGAGACCTAGTGACAGACCCTAGTACTGTACTGACCACCATAATAAACCTGAGACCTAGTCCAGCTGTAGTGACAGACCCTAGTACTGTACTGACCTCCATAATAAACCTGAGACCTAGTAACAGACCCTAGTACTGTACTGACCCCCATAATAAACCTGAGACCTAGTGACAGACCCTAGTACTGTACTGACCACCATAATAAACCTGAGACCTAGTGACAGACCCTAGTACTGTACTGACCACCATAATAAACCTGAGACCCTAGTCCACTGTATAAAGACCCTAGTACTGTACTGACCACCATAATAAACCTGAGACCTAGTCCAGCTGTAGTGACAGACCCTAGTACTGTACTGACCACCATAATAAACCTGAGACCTAGTGACAGACCCTAGTACTGTACTGACCACCATAATAAACCTGAGACCTAGTCCAGCTGTAGTGACAGACCCTAGTACTTTACTGACCACCATAATAAACCTGAGACCTAGTGACAGACCCTAGTACTGTACTGACCACCATAATAAACCTGAGACCTAGTGACAGACCCTAGTACTGTACTGACCACCATAATAAACCTGAGACCTAGTGACAGACCCTAGTACTGTACTGACCTCCATAATAAACCTGAGACCTAGTCCAGCTGTAGTGACAGACCCTAGTACTGTACTGACCACCATAATAAACCTGAGACCTAGTGACAGACCCTAGTACTGTACTGACCACCATAATAAACCTGAGACCTAGTGACAGACCCTAGTACTGTACTGACCTCCATAATAAACCTGAGACCTAGTCCAGCTGTAGTGACAGACCCTAGTACTGTACTGACCACCATAATAAACCTGAGACCTGAGTCCGGCTGTAGTGACAGACCCTAGTACTGTACTGACCACCATAATAAACCTGTCCAGACTGTAGTGACAGACCCTAGTACTGTACTGACCTCCATAATAAACCTGAGACCTAGTCCAGCTGTAGTGACAGACCCTAGTACTGTACTGACCACCATAATAACCCTGAGACCTAGTCCAGCTGTAGTGACAGACCCTAGTACTGTACTGACCACCATAATAAACCTGAGACCTAGTGACAGACCCTAGTACTGTACTGACCTCCATAATAAACCTGAGACCTAGTCCAGCTGTAGTGACAGACCCTAGTACTGTACTGACCACCATAATAAACCTGAGACCTAGTGACAGACCCTAGTACTGTACTGACCACCATAATAAACCCGAGACCTAGTCCAGCTGTAGACAGACCCTAGTACTGTACTGACCACCATAATAAACCTGAGACCTAGTGACAGACCCTAGTACTGTACTGACCTCCATAATAAACCTGAGACCTAGTCCAGCTGTAGTGACAGACCCTAGTACTGTACCGACCACCATCATAAACCTGAGACCTAGTAACAGACCCTAGTACTGTACTGACCCCCATAATAAACCTGAGACCAAGTCTGGCTGTAGTGACAGACCCTAGTACTGTACTGACCCCCATAATAAACCTGAGACCTAGTGACAGACCCTAGTACTGTACTGACACCCATAATAAACCTGAGACCTAGTCCAGCTGTAGTGACAGACCCTAGTACTGTACTGACCACCATAATAAACCTGAGACCTAGTCCAGCTGTAGTGACAGACCCTAGTACTGTACTGACCTCCATAATAAACCTGAGACCTAGTGACAGACCCTAGTACTGTACTGACCTCCATAATAAACCTGAGACCTAGTCCAGCTGTAGTGACAGACCCTAGTACTGTACTGACCTCCATAATAAACCTGAGACCTAGTCCAGCTGTAGTGACAGACCCTAGTACTGTACTGACCTCCATAATAAACCTGAGACCTAGTGACAGACCCTAGTACTGTACTGACCACCATAATAAACCTGAGACCTAGTCCAGCTGTAGTGACAGACCCTAGTACTGTACTGACCACCATAATAAACCTGAGACCTAGTGACAGACCCTAGTACTGTACTGACCACCATAATAAACCTGAGACCTAGTGACAGACCCTAGTACTGTACTGACCTCCATAATAAACCTGAGACCTAGTCCAGCTGTAGTAACAGACCCTAGTACTGTACTGACCTCCATAATAAACCTGAGACCTAGTCCAGCTGTAGTGACAGACCCTAGTACTGTACTGACCACCATAATAAACCTGAGACCTAGTGACAGACCCTAGTACTGTACTGACCACCATAATGACCACCATAATAACCTAAACCTGAGACCTAGTCCAGCTGTAGTGACAGACCCTAGTACTGTACTGACTGACCACCATAATAAACCTGAGACCTAGTGACAGACCCTAGTACTGTACTGACCACCATAATAAACCTGAGACCTAGTGACAGACCCTAGTACTGTACTGACCTCCATAATAAACCTGAGACCTAGTGACAGACCCTAGTACTGTACTGACCACCATAATAAACCTGAGACCTAGTGACAGACCCTAGTACTGTACTGACCTCCATAATAAACCTGAGACCCAGTGACAGACCCTAGTACTGTACTGACCACCATAATAAACCTGAGACCTAGTGACAGACCCTAGTACTGTACTGACCACCATAATAAACCTGAGACCTAGTAACAGACCCTAGTACTGTACTGACCTCCATAATAAACCTGAGACCTAGTGACAGACCCTAGTACTGTACTGACCTCCATAATAAACCTGAGACCTAGTGACAGACCCTAGTACTGTACTGACCTCCATAATAAACCTGAGACCTAGTCCAGCTAGTGACAGACCCTAGTACTGTACTGACCACCATAATAAACCTGAGACCTAGTCCTAGCTGTAGTGACAGACCCTAGTACTGTACTGACCCCCATAATAAACCTGAGACCTAGTGACAGACCCTAGTACTGTACTGACCACCATAATAAACCTGAGACCTAGTCCAGCTGTAGTGACAGACCCTAGTACTGTACTGACCACCATAATAAACCTGAGACCTAGTCCAGCTGTAGTGACAGACCCTAGTACTGTACTGACCACCATAATAAACCTGAGACCTAGTCCAGCTGTAACAGACCCTAGTACTGTACTGACCTCCATAATAAACCTGAGACCTAGTCCAGCTGTAGTGACAGACCCTAGTACTGTACTGACCACCATAATAAACCTGAGACCTAGTAACAGACCCTAGTACTGTACTGACCACCATAATAAACCTGAGACCTCCAGCTGTAGTGACAGACCCTAGTACTGTACTGACCACCATAATAAACCTGAGACCTAGTGACAGACCCTAGTACTGTACTGACCTCCATAATAAACCTGAGACCTAGTCCAGCTGTAGTAAGACCCTAGTACTGTACTGACCACCATCATAAACCTGAGACCTAGTAACAGACCCTAGTACTGTACTGACCACCATAATAAACCTGAGACCTAGTCCAGCTGTAGTGACAGACCCTAGTACTGTACTGACCACCATAATAAACCTGAGACCTAGCTGACAGACCCTAGTACTGTACTGACCTCCATAATAAACCTGAGACCTAGTCCAGCTGTAGTGACAGACCCTAGTACTGTACTGACCTCCATAATAAACCTGAGACCTAGTCCAGCTGTAGTGACAGACCCTAGTACTGTACTGACCCCCATAATAAACCTGAGACCTAGTGACAGACCCTAGTACTGTACTGACCACCATAATAAACCTGAGACCTAGTGACAGACCCTAGTACTGTACTGACCTCCATAATAAACCTGAGACCTAGTGACAGACCCTAGTACTGTACTGACCACCATAATAAACCTGAGACCTAGTGACAGACCCTAGTACTGTACTGACCACCATAATAAACCTGAGACCTAGTAACAGACCCTAGTACTGTACTGACCACCATAATAAACCTGAGAGTCCCTAGTGACAGACCCTAGTACTGTACTGACCACCATAATAAACCTGAGACCTAGTGACAGACCCTAGTACTGTACTGACCACCATAATAAACCTGAGACCTAGTCCAGTGACAGACCCTAGTACTGTACTGACCCCCATAATAAACCTGAGACCTAGTGACAGACCCTAGTACTGTACTGACCACCATAATAAACCTGAGACCTAGTGACAGACCCTAGTACTGTACTGACCTCCATAATAAACCTGAGACCTAGTGACAGACCCTAGTACTGTACTGACCTCCATAATAAACCTGAGACCTAGTCCAGCTGTAGTGACAGACCCTAGTACTGTACTGACCTCCATAATAAACCTGAGACCTAGTCCAGCTGTAGTGACAGACCCTAGTACTGTACTGACCTCCATAATAAACCTGAGACCTAGTGACAGACCCTAGTACTGTACTGACCACCATAATAAACCTGAGACCTAGTCCAGCTGTAGTGACAGACCCTAGTACTGTACTGACCTCCATAATAAACCTGAGACCTAGTGACAGACCCTAGTACTGTACTGACCACCATAATAAACCTGAGACCTAGTCCAGCTGTAGTGACAGACCCTAGTACTGTACTGACCACCATAATAAACCTGAGACCTAGTGACAGACCCTAGTACTGTACTGACCACCATAATAAACCTGAGACCTAGTCCAGCTGTAGTGACAGACCCTAGTACTGTACTGACCACCATAATAAACCTGAGACCTAGTGACAGACCCTAGTACTGTACTGACCACCATAATAAACCTGAGACCTAGTGACAGACCCTAGTACTGTACTAGTGACAGACCCTAGTACTGTACTGACCACCATAATAAACCTGAGACCTAGTGACAGACCCTAGTACTGTACTGACCACCATAATAAACCTGAGACCAGTAGTCCATAATAAAGCTGTAGTGACAGACCCTAGTACTGTACTGACCACCATAATAAACCTGAGACCTAGTCTAGCTGTAGTGACAGACCCTAGTACTGTACTGACCACCATAATAAACCTGAGACCTAGTCCAGCTGTAGTAAACAGACCCTAGTACTGTACTGACCACCATAATAAACCTGAGACCTAGTCCAGTGACAGACCCTAGTACTGTACTGACCTCCATAATAAACCTGAGACCTAGTCCAGCTGTAGTGACAGACCCTAGTACTGTACTGACCACCATAATAAACCTGAGACCTAGTCCAGCTGTAGTGACAGACCCTAGTACTGTACTGACCACCATAATAAACCTGAGACCTAGTCCAGCTGTAGTAAGACCCTAGTACTGTACTGACCACCATAATAAACCTGAGACCTAGTCCAGCTGTAGTGACAGACCCTAGTACTGTACTGACCACCATAATAAACCTGAGACCTAGTCCAGCTGTAGTGACAGACCCTAGTACTGTACTGACCCCCATAATAAACCTGAGACCTAGTGACAGACCCTAGTACTGTACTGACCACCATAATAAACCTGAGACCTAGTGACAGACCCTAGTACTGTACTGACCACCATAATAAACCTGAGACCTAGTGACAGACCCTAGTACTGTACTGACCACCATAATAAACCTGAGACCTAGTGACAGACCCTAGTACTGTACTGACCTCCATAATAAACCTGAGACCTAGTGACAGACCCTAGTACTGTACTGACCACCATAATAAACCTGAGACCTAGTGACAGACCCTAGTACTGTACTGACCACCATAATAAACCTGAGACCTAGTGACAGACCCTAGTACTGTACTGACCACCATAATAAACCTGAGACCTAGTGACAGACCCTAGTACTGTACTGACCTCCATAATAAACCTGAGACCTAGTGACAGACCCTAGTACTGTACTGACCACCATAATAAACCTGAGACCTAGTCCAGCTGTAGTGACAGACCCTAGTACTGTACTGACCACCATAATAAACCTGAGACCTAGTGACAGACCCTAGTACTGTACTGACCACCATAATAAACCTGAGACCTAGTGACAGACCCTAGTACTGTACTGACCCCCATAATAAACCTGAGACCTAGTCCAGCTGTAGTGACAGACCCTAGTACTGTACTGACCACCATAATAACCTGAGACCTAGTCCAGCTGTGACAGACCTAGTACTGTACTCCATAATAAACCTGAGACCTAGTGACAGACCCTAGTACTGTACTGACCACCATAATAAACCTGAGACCTAGTGACAGACCCTAGTACTGTACTGACCACCATAATAAACCTGAGACCTAGTCCAGCTGTAGTGACAGACCCTAGTACTGTACTGACCACCATAATAAACCTGAGACCTAGTAACAGACCCTAGTACTGTACTGACCACCATAATAAACCTGAGACCTAGTGACAGACCCTAGTACTGTACTGACCACCATAATAAACCTGAGACCTAGTGACAGACCCTAGTACTGTACTGACCACCATAATAAACCTGAGACCTAGTCCAGCTGTAGTGACAGACCCTAGTACTGTACTGACCACCATAATAAACCTGAGACCTAGTGACAGACCCTAGTACTGTACTGACCCCCATAATAAACCTGAGACCTAGTCCAGCTGTAGTGACAGACCCTAGTACTGTACTGACCACCATAATAAACCTGAGACCTAGTGACAGACCCTAGTACTGTACTGACCACCATAATAAACCTGAGACCTAGTCCAGTGACAGACCCTAGTACTGTACTGACCCCCATAATAAACCTGAGACCTAGTGACAGACCCTAGTACTATTCTGACCACCATAATAAACCTGAGACCTAGTAACAGACCCTAGTACTGTACTGACCCCCATAATAAACCTGAGACCTAGTGACAGACCCTAGTACTGTACTGACCACCATAATAAACCTGAGACCTAGTGACAGACCCTAGTACTGTACTGACCTCCATAATAAACCTGAGACCTAGTGACAGACCCTAGTACTGTACTGACCTCCATAATAAACCTGAGACCTAGTGACAGACCCTAGTACTGTACTGACCTCCATAATAAACCTGAGACCTAGTGACAGACCCTAGTACTGTACTGACCACCATAATAAACCTGAGACCTAGTGACAGACCCTAGTACTGTACTGACCTCCATAATAAACCTGAGACCTAGTGACAGACCCTAGTACTGTACTGACCACCATAATAAACCTGAGACCTAGTGACAGACCCTAGTACTGTACTGACCACCATAATAAACCTGAGACCTAGTGACAGACCCTAGTACTGTACTGACCTCCATAATAAACCTGAGACCTAGTGACAGACCCTAGTACTGTACTGACCTCCATAATAAACCTGAGACCTAGTCCAGCTGTAGACAGACCCTAGTACTGTACTGACCTCCATAATAAACCTGAGACCTAGTCCAGCTGTAGACAGACCCTAGTACTGTACTGACCACCATAATAAACCTGAGACCTAGTGACAGACCCTAGTACTGTACTGACCACCATAATAAACCTGAGACCTAGTCCAGCTGTAGTGACAGACCCTAGTACTGTACTGACCTCCATAATAAACCTGAGACCTAGTGACAGACCCTAGTACTGTACTGACCTCCATAATAAACCTGAGACCTAGTGACAGACCCTAGTACTGTACTGACCACCATAATAAACCTGAGACCTAGTGACAGACCCTAGTACTGTACTGACCTCCATAATAAACCTGAGACCTAGTGACAGACCCTAGTAGTACTGACCACCATAGTAAAGACCCTAGTACTGTACTGACCACCATAATAAACCTGAGACCAAGTCCAGTGACAGACCCTAGTACTGTACTGACCACCATAATAAACCTGAGACCTAGTCCAGCTGTAGTGACAGACCCTAGTACTGTACTGACCACCATAATAAACCTGAGAGTACCTAGTGACAGACCCTAGTACTGTACTGACCTCCATAATAAACCTGAGACCTAGTGACCACCATAATAAACCTGAGACCTAGTGACAGACCCTAGTACTGTACTGACCACCATAATAAACCTGAGACCTAGTCCAGCAGACCCTAGTACTGTACTGACCACCATAATAAACCTGAGACCTAGTCCAGCTGAGTAACAGACCCTAGTACTGTACTGACCACCATAATAAACCTGAGACCTAGTGACAGACCCTAGTACTGTACTGACCACCATAATAAACCTGAGACCTAGTAACAGACCCTAGTACTGTACTGACCACCATAATAAACCTGAGACCTAGTAGTGACAGAGACCTAGTACTGTACTGACCACCATAATAAACCTGAGACCTAGTGACAGACCCTAGTACTGTACTGACCTCCATAATAAACCTGAGACCTAGTGACAGACCCTAGTACTGTACTGACCTCCATAATAAACCTGAGACCTAGTGACAGACCCTAGTACTGTACTGACCACCATAATAAACCTGAGACCTAGTGACAGACCCTAGTACTGTACTGACCACCATAATAAACCTGAGACCTAGTGACAGACCCTAGTACTGTACTGACCTCCATAATAAACCTGAGACCTAGTGACAGACCCTAGTACTGTACTGACCACCATAATAAACCTGAGACCTAGTGACAGACCCTAGTACTGTACTGACCTCCATAATAAACCTGAGACCTAGTGACAGACCCTAGTACTGTACTGACCACCATAATAAACCTGAGACCTAGTGACAGACCCTAGTACTGTACTGACCTCCATAATAAACCTGAGACCTAGTAGTGACAGACCCTAGTACTGTACTGACCTCCATAATAAACCTGAGACCTAGTGACAGACCCTAGTACTGTACTGACCTCCATAATAAACCTGAGACCTAGTGACAGACCCTAGTACTGTACTGACCTCCATAATAAACCTGAGACCTAGTCCAGCTGTAGTGACAGACCCTAGTACTGTACTGACCACCATAATAAACCTGAGACCTAGTGACAGACCCTAGTACTGTACTGTGAGACCAGACAGACCCTAGTACTGTACTGACCTCCATAATAAACCTGAGACCTAGTGACAGACCCTAGTACTGTACTGACCTCCATAATAAACCTGAGACCTAGTCCAGCTGTAGTGACAGACCCTAGTACTGTACTGACCACCATAATAAGACCCCTGACCTCCATAATAAACCTGAGACCTAGTAACAGACCCTAGTACTGTACTGACCACCATAATAAACCTGAGACCTAGTAACAGACCCTAGTACTGTACTGACCTCCATAATAAACCTGAGACCTAGTCCAGCTGTAGTGACAGACCCTAGTACTGTACTGACCACCATAATAAACCTGAGACCTAGTAACAGACCCTAGTACTGTACTGACCACCATAATAAACCTGAGACCTAGTCCAGCTAGTGACAGACCCTAGTACTGTACTGACCACCATAATAAACCTGAGACCTAGTGACAGACCCTAGTACTGTACTGACCTCCATAATAAACCTGAGACCTAGTCCAGCTGTAGTGACAGACCCTAGTACTGTACTGACCACCATAATAAACCTGAGACCTAGTAACAGACCCTAGTACAGACCCTAGTACTGTACTGACCCCCATAATAAACCTGAGACCTAGTGACAGACCCTAGTACTGTACTGACCACCATAATAAACCTGAGACCTAGTGACAGACCCTAGTACTGTACTGACCACCATAATAAACCTGAGACCTAGTAACAGACCCTAGTACTGTACTGAGTTCCATAATAAACCTGAGACCTAGTCCAGTAGTGACAGACCCTAGTACTGTACTGACCTCCATAATAAACCTGAGACCTAGTGACAGACCCTAGTACTGTACTGACCACCATAATAAACCTGAGACCTAGTGACAGACCCTAGTACTGTACTGACCTCCATAATAAACCTGAGACCTAGTGACAGACCCTAGTACTGTACTGACCACCATAATAAACCTGAGACCTAGTGACAGACCCTAGTACTGTACTGACCTCCATAATAAACCTGAGACCTAGTGACAGACCCTAGTACTGTACTGACCACCATAATAAACCTGAGACCTAGTGACAGACCCTAGTACTGTACTGACCTCCATAATAAACCTGAGACCTAGTCCAGCTGTAGTGACAGACCCTAGTACTGTACTGACCTCCATAATAAACCTGAGACCTAGTAACAGACCCTAGTACTGTACTGACCACCATAATAAACCTGAGACTAGTCCAGCTAGTGACAGACCCTAGTACTGTACTGACCACCATAATAAACCTGAGACCTCTGTAGTGACAGACCCTGACAGACCCTAGTACTGTACTGTACCTCCATAATAAACCTGAGACCTAGTGACAGACCCTAGTACTGTACTGACCTCCATAATAAACCTGAGACCTAGTGACAGACCCTAGTACTGTACTGACCACCATAATAAACCTGAGACCTAGTGACAGACCCCACTGACCACCATAATAAACCTGAGACCTAGTGACAGACCCTAGTACTGTACTGACCTCCATAATAAACCTGAGACCTAGTGACAGACCCTAGTACTGTACTGACCACCATAATAAACCTGAGACCTAGTCCAGCTGTACTGAACCCCATAATAAACTGAGACCTAGTGACAGACCCTAGTACTGTACTGACCACCATAATAAACCTGAGACCTAGTGACAGACCCTAGTACTGTACTGACCTCCATAATAAACCTGAGACCTAGTCCAGCTGTAGTGACAGACCCTAGTACTGTACTGACCTCCATAATAAACCTGAGAGTCCAGCTAGTGACAGACCCTAGTACTGTACTGACCACCATAATAAACCTAATAAACCTGAGACCTAGTGACAGACCCTAGTACTGTACTGACCACCATAATAAACCTGAGACAGCTAGTGACAGACCCTAGTACTGTACTGACCACCATAATAAACCTGAGACCTAGTCCAGCTGTAGTGACAGACCCTAGTACTGTACTGACCCCCATAATAAACCTGAGACCTAGTCCAGCTGTAGTGACAGATCCTAGTACTGTACTGACCTCCATAATAAACCTGAGACCTAGTGACAGACCCTAGTACTGTACTGACCACCATAATAAACCTGAGACCTAGTGACAGACCCTAGTACTGTACTGACCACCATAATAAACCTGAGACCTAGTCCAGCTGTAGTGACAGACCCTAGTACTGTACTGACCACCATAATAAACCTGAGACCTAGTCCAGCTGTAGTGACAGACCCTAGTACTGTACTGACCACCATAATAAACCTGAGACCTAGTCCAGCTGTAGTGACAGACCCTAGTACTGTACTGACCACCATAATAAACCTGAGACCTAGTGACAGACCCTAGTACTGTACTGACCACCATAATAAACCTGAGACCTACCAGCTGTACTAGTGACAGACCCTAGTACTGTACTGACCACCATAATAAACCTGAGACCCTGACAGTCCAGCTGTAGTGACAGACCCTAGTACTGTACTGATACCATAAAACCTGAGACCTAGTGACAGACCCTAGTACTGTACTGACCACCATAATAAACCTGAGACCTAGTCCAGCTGTAGACCACCATAATAAACCTGAGACCTAGACAGACCCTAGTACTGTACTGACCTCCATAATAAACCTGAGACCTAGTGACAGACCCTAGTACTGTACTGACCACCATAATAAACCTGAGACCTAGTGACAGACCCTAGTACTGTACTGACCACCATAATAAACCTGAGACCTAGTGTCCACAGACCCTAGTACTGTACTGACCACCATAATAAACCTGAGACCTAGTGACAGACCCTAGTACTGTACTGACCACCATAATAAACCTGAGACCTAGTGACAGACCCTAGTACTGTACTGACCATAATAAACCTGAGACCTAGTCCAACCTGAGACCTAGTGACAGACCCTAGTACTGTACTGACCACCATAATAAACCTGAGACCTAGTCCAGCCTAGTGACAGACCCTAGTACTGTACTGACCTCCATAATAAACCTGAGACCTAGTGACAGACCCTAGTACTGTACTGACCACCATAATAAACCTGAGACCTAGTCCAGCTGTAGTGACAGACCCTAGTACTGTACTGACCTCCATAATAAACCTGAGACCTAGTGACAGACCCTAGTACTGTACTGACCTCCATAATAAACCTGAGACCTAGTGACAGACCCTAGTACTGTACTGACCTCCATAATAAACCTGAGACCTAGTGACAGACCCTAGTACTGTACTGACCTCCATAATAAACCTGAGACCTAGTGACAGACCCTAGTACTGTACTGACCTCCATAATAAACCTGAGACCTAGTGACAGACCCTAGTACTGTACTGACCTCCATAATAAACCTGAGACCTAGTGACAGATCCTAGTACTGTACTGACCTCCATAATAAACCTGAGACCTAGTGACAGACCCTAGTACTGTACTGACCACCATAATAAACCTGAGACCTAGTGACAGACCCTAGTACTGTACTGACCTCCATAATAAACCTGAGACCTAGTCCAGCTGTAGTGACAGACCCTAGTACTGTACTGACCTCCATAATAAACCTGAGACCTAGTGACAGACCCTAGTACTGTACTGACCCCATAATAAACCTGAGACCTAGTCCAGCTGTAGTGACAGACCCTAGTACTGTACTGACCACCATAATAAACCTGAGACCTAGTGACAGACCCTAGTACTGTACTGACCCCCATAATAAACCTGAGACCTAGTCCAGCTGTAGTGACAGACCCTAGTACTGTACTGACCACCATAATAAACCTGAGACCTAGTGACAGACCCTAGTACTGTACTGACCACCATCATAAACCTGAGACCTAGTGACAGACCCTAGTACTGTACTGACCACCATAATAAACCTGAGACCTAGTCCACCCTAGTGACTGATCCTAGTACTGTACTGACCACCATAATAAACCTGAGACCTAGTGACAGACCCTAGTACTGTACTGACCACCATAATAAACCTGATACCTAGTCCAGCTGTAGTGACAGACCCTAGTACTGTACTGACCACCATAATAAACCTGAGACCTAGTGACAGACCCTAGTACTGTACTGACCACCATAATAAACCTGAGACCTAGTCCAGCTGTAGTGACAGACCCTAGTACTGTACTGACCACCATAATAAACCTGAGACTTAGTCCCTGTAGTGACAGACCCTAGTACTGTACTGACCACCATAATAAACCTGAGACCTAGTGACAGACCCTAGTACTGTACTGACCACCATAATAAACCTGACAGACCTAGTACTGTAGTGACAGACCCTAGTACTGTACTGACCCCCATAATAAACCTGAGACCTAGTGACAGACCCTAGTACTGTACTGACCACCATAATAAACCTGAGACCTAGTGACAGACCCTAGTACTGTACTGACCACCATAATAAACCTGAGACCTAGTGACAGACCCTAGTACTGTACTGACCACCATAATAAACCTGAGACCTAGTGACAGACCCTAGTACTGTACTGACCCCCATAATAAACCTGAGACCTAGTGACAGACCCTAGTACTGTACTGACCTCCATAATAAACCTGAGACCTAGTGACAGACCCTAGTACTGTACTGACCTCCATAATAAACCTGAGACCTAGTCAGCTGTAGTGACAGACCCTAGTACTGTACTGACCTCCATAATAAACCTGAGACCTAGTGACAGACCCTAGTACTGTACTGACCTCTATAATAAACCTGAGACCTAGTGACAGACCCTAGTACTGTACTGACCACCATAATAAACCTGAGACCTAGTCCAGCTGTAGTGACAGTGACAGACCCTAGTACTGTACTGACCTCCATAATAAACCTGAGACCTAGTGACAGACCCTAGTACTGTACTGACCTCCATAATAAACCTGAGAGTCCCTAGTGACAGACCCTAGTACTGTACTGACCTCCATAATAAACCTGAGACCTAGTGACAGACCCTAGTACTGTACTGACCTCCATAATAAACCTGAGACCTAGTGACAGACCCTAGTACTGTACTGACCACCATAATAAACCTGAGACCTAGTGACAGACCCTAGTACTGTACTGACCACCATAATAAACCTGAGACCTAGTGACAGACCCTAGTACTGTACTGACCACCATAATAAACCTGAGACCTAGTGACAGACCCTAGTACTGTACTGACCTCCATAATAAACCTGAGACCTAGTGACAGACCCTAGTACTGTACTGACCTCCATAATAAACCTGAGACCTAGTGACAGACCCTAGTACTGTACTGACCTCCATAATAAACCTGAGACCTAGTGACAGACCCTAGTACTGTACTGACCTCCATAATAAACCTGAGACCTAGTGACAGACCCTAGTACTGTACTGACCACCATAATAAACCTGAGACCTAGTCCAGCTGTAGTGACAGACCCTAGTACTGTACTGACCTCCATAATAAACCTGAGACCTAGTGACAGACCCTAGTACTGTACTGACCACCATAATAAACCTGAGACCAAGTCCAGCTGTAGTGACAGACCCAGTAATGCACACAGACAGAGGGGACAAATACACAACAATGAAGGAAGCCTGTCCTATAGGTCTTTTAAACCTGTGTGTGTGTGTGACAGTGTGTGTGTGTGTAATGTGTGAGTGTGTGTGTGTGTGTGTGTGTGTGTGTGTGTGTGTGTGTGTGTGTGTGTGTGTGTGTGGGTGCGCCTGTCTGCTGCCTCAGCGTGACACTAGGACAATGTCAGACAGAACGCAGACCCCGCCACCGTCATGGCTTCCATCGTCATTGCCAAACATTGGACAGCTGTGATTTATCAGTTCTGAACTGTGATGGTTGATAACATACAGAGCATTCAGAAATGACTCACACCCCTTGACTTTTACAAATGTTGTTGTGTTACAGCCGGAATTTAAAATGTATTAAATTTAGATTTACACAATACCCCATAATGTCAAAGTGGAATTAAGTTTTTTAAATTCTTGCAAATTCATTAAGAATGAAAAGATTAAACGTCTTGAGTCAATCAATATGTATCCCCTTTGTTATGCCAAGCCTAAATTTGTTCAGGAGTAATAATTTGCTTAACAAGACACATAATAAATTGGACGGACTTTGTGCAATAATAGGGCTTAAGATGATTTTGGATTGATTACGTTATCTCCTGACCCCACACATACAATTGCTGTTACTGTAAGGTCCTTCAGTCAAGCAGTGAATTTCAAACACAGATTCAACCACAAAGACCAGGGAGGTGTTCCAATGCCTCGTAAAGAAGGGCACGTAATAGTAGATGGGTCAATAAAACAATATCCCTTTGAGCATGGTGAAGTTATTTAGTTCACTTTGGATGGTGTATCAATACACCCAGTCACTACCAAGATACAGGCGTCCTTACTAACTCAGTTGCCGGAGGGGAAGGAAACCACTCAGGGACTTCACCATGAGGCCAATGGTGACTTTAAAACAGTTACAGATTTTAATGGCCGAGAAAACTGAGGATGGATCAACAAAATTGTAGTTACCCCACAATAATAACCTAAATGACGTGAAATGAAGGAAGCCTTTACAGAATAAAAAATATTCCAAAACATGCATCCTGTTTGCAACAAGGCACTAAAGGAAAACTGCAAAAAGGTGGCAAAGAAATGAACTTTAACATTTTGTCCTGAATACAAAGCTTTATGTTTGGGGCAAATCCAACACAACCCATCACTGAGTACCACTCTTCATATTTTCAAGCATAGTGGTGGCTACATCATGTTATGGGTATGCTTGTCATCTGCAAGAACTAGGACGTTTTTTTAGGATACAAAAAAATGGAATAGAGCTAAACACAGGCATCACTACTACACAGGAGCGCCATTTGAAAGTAAATGCGCTTTTTTGGCAGAAATGCCTTCTGGAACATGTGAACTCGATACTGTGAACCATCAGATCCTCCTCTCCACCCTCTCCGAGTTGGGCATCTGTGGCGCGGCCCACGCTTGGATTGCGTCCTACCTGACAGGTCGCTCCTATCAGGTGGCGTGGCGAGAATCTGTCCCCGCCACGCGCATGGCTCACCACTGGTGTCCCCCAGGGCTCTGTTCTAGGCCCTCTCCTATTCTCGCTATACACCAAGTCACTTGGCTCTGTCATAACCTCACATGGTCTCTCCTATCATTGCTATGCAGATTTAACACAATTAATCTTCTCCTTTCCCCCTTCTGATGACCAGGTGGCGAATCGCATCTCTGCATGTCTGGCAGACATATCGGTGTGGATGACGGATCACCACCTCAAGCTGAACCTCGGCAAGACGGAGCTGCTCTTCCTCCCGGGGAAGGACTGCCCGTTCCATGATCTCGCCATCACGGTTGACAACTCCATTGTGTCCTCCTCCCAGAGCGCTAAGAACCTTGGCGTGATCCTGGACAACACCCTGTCGTTCTCAACTAACATCAAGGCGGTGGCCCGTTCCACAGGTTCATGCTCTACAACATCCAGGGAGAGTGTTCCCTGCCTCACACAGGAAGCGGCGCAGGTCCTAATCCAGGCACTTGTCATCTCCCGTCTGGATTACTTTATTTCGCTGTTGGCTGGGCTCCCTGCCTGTGCCATTAAGGTGTCCCCTACAACTCATCCAGAACGCCGCAGCCCGTCTGGTGTTCAACCTTCCCAAGTTCTTTACATCAACCTCCTCCGATTTTCCACTGGCTTCCAGAAAACTGAGGATGGATCCGCTACAAGACCATGGTGCTTGCCTACGGAGCTGTGAGGGAACGGCACCGCAGTACCTCCAGGCTCTGATCAGGCCCTACACCCAAACAAGGGCACTGCGTTCATCCACCTCTGGCCTGCTCGCCTCCCTACCACTGAGGAAGTACAGTTCCCGCTCAGCCCAGTCAAAACTGTTCATGCTCTGGCCCCCCAATGGTGGAACAAACTCCCTCACGACGCCAGGACAGCGGAGTCAATCACCACCTTCCGGAGACACCTGAAACCCCACCTCTTCAAGGAATACCTAGGATAGGATAAAGTAATCCTTCTCACCCCCCCCCTTAAATGATTTAGATGCACTATTGTAAAGTGGCTGTTCCACTGGATGTCATAAGGTGAATTCACAATTTGTAAGTCGCTCTGGATAAGAGCGTCTGCTAAATGACTTAAATGTAAAATGTAAATGTAAACTTATATGTGCCTTAATAACAAACATGTATACCATCTGTGAATACGAAGTCAATTGTTAAATTACGAGCCTAGTTGGTTTAGCCACGGAAAAAGTCAGAAACCTTCCCGCTAGCCATGATTGGCTAAGATTATGAGTGGGCTGGATAGGCCGAGAGATGAGTATGGATTGGTCTGCCATATAGCACACTTCTGTCTATAATATGAGCTGTTCAGTATGTGTTGGCAATCCATTCTAATGCTGCTTTTTTGCTAGATATCACGTAGTAGAACAACAGTGTTGCTCTCCACTTTCTGGAGGACAGAGCTTTGAAATCAGTGGAATTAGAGAATGATAGCCAAGGAGATGGAGAAAATGCTGGCGTTTGATTGCAAATATGCAGACGAAGTCGAAAAGAGAACACACAGAAGGTATAAATGACTAGGTATCCCCCTTACCCTGTCCCTTTCTTGTTTTTAAGTTGAGTTGCAAATGCATGCCGTACAGTATGTAGTGACACGTCACGTTGTAACGTACCGTGTCAGAGGGGTCCGTTTTTTCCATCCTTTCTCGAATACTATTAGTCCGTTATCATGTCAATCAATGCTGAATCGAAACTTAGTTCACACCCTGGATTTTGTTGCCAACACAGTCGCTACAGTCCCATTAGTTTTCATTGCAGCCTCGTTTGAATGCTGTGGTTGCGCAAATTTGTACGGAATGGAGTTAGTCACCGTTTCTGTTAGAAAGTCGCTTTCATTTCAAGTTAAAGTGCACTGTTCGCTAGCTAGCTAACACTAGCTGGCTGGCTGGCTAGCTAATGCTAGCTGGCTGGCTGGCTAGCTAACGCTAGCTGGCTGGCTGGCTTGCTAACGCTAGCTGGCTGGCTGGCTTGCTAACGCTAGCTGGCTGGCTGGCTTGCTAACGTTAAGTGTATGATCTGTGTAGTAATATTATTTGTATCTCAGAGCCATTTGCATTGCTAGATTCATGCATGGTAGTAACATTATCAGTTGGGATTATGGTTCGTTGTTTAGCTAGCTAGCTTACACGTCTAAACAAAAGATGCTAGCAACTATTTCGATATAATGTTTATGATGTCACTGCAACAACTGTCGATAGACTATGTCTATGTACTCTGATTTCAGAGGACTCTCGTCTGAGTGTGCCAGAGGGCAGAATAACAGCCGAATTTGCGAACCTGTTGAATACGGCCGGTGTCAGTAAACGTTGGCAAAAAAGCGTAATTAAATTGTTGCCAGCAGCACCGTTGCAGTCACCAATGCTCTGATAACATAAACAGCTCTGCTAGTGTGAGTAAAATGAGTGAGCCGTTCTCTCATTTGTGTCAGGAAGTAGCTAGCAAATTAGCCAACATTAGCTTGGGTGCATGACTGCTATTGTTAGATCAGAACGTTCAGATCTACCCTACTCCTCAGCCAGAGCATCCAGTGTGCACCCTGAAAGCTCTGAGAGCCAAACGCTCTGAATTTAAATGAACAATCTGACAATGCTCTGAGTTTATGAATGCCCAGAGCACGCTCTGGCACTCCAGATTACAGCCTTTAGTCTTGAAATGTTTGGTTGTTTAGGACATAGCCTCACGTGAATCCTTAAAGAGATGGGTGGGGCTAAAGCTTAAGAGGGTGTGTTGAGTGTAGACAAAGAAGAGCCCTGCAGTAGGTACCAAAACATTCAAAGGTCATTTTGTCAAAAGTGGGGTTACAAGTTTATCAAATTTCAAAGCAGAATTACTTTCCCATTGTTCCTCAATTGTATTGTATGATATACCGTTTTCTAGCTCTGAGTCTCTAATTTTATCCAATGTAAAAAAAACACCATTTCAAATGTTGCTACATAAGACCGAATCATGCCGGCCAGTCACAAATGTGGAACAAGTCACGGGGTATGAATACTTTCTGAAGGGACTGTAGGGTACTCTAGTTATGTTGGTTGCCATTTTGACAGATTTTCCCATTATTTCTCCCATATCTCAACTACAGTCAGACTAGTTCTGTTCCCAAACACTAGAGAATACATTATCTGGGAACGTCTCAAATGGCGCCCTATTCCCTTTATAGTGCACTACTTTTGACCAGAGCTACTGTATGGCACCTGGTCAAAAGTAGTGCACCAAATAGGGAATAGGGTGACATCAAATCAAATGTTATTGGTCACATACATGTGTTTAGCAGATGTTATTGCAGGTGTAGCGAAATGCCTGTAAAAGCAAACTTTTGGGAGGCAGCCTGGATCTTTATTCAAACAAATTAGACATACTGTAAGACCATATATGGGTTACCCGTGCTAGTTTGTCACCTTAGCTTTGTGGTTACATGTGTATGGGTGTATTTAGTTGGGCCCTGGTTGAAAGTGCCATTACAGCTGCCTTCAATGTTTTACTGTAAAGTCAGAGAAAATATTTTTTATTTCACTAGGCAAGTCAGTTAAGAACAAATTCTTATTTTCAATGAGGGCCTAGGAACAGTGGGTTAACTGCCTGTTCAGGGGCAGAACGACAGATTTTGTACCATGTCAGCTCGGGGATTTGAACTTGCAACCTTTTGGTTACCAGTCCAATGCTCTAACCACTCGGCTACACTGCCGCCTGAAATATGGGTTGATCATGACAGATTTCAGTCGAATGTTGCATACTAGATATGAGAAGTAGGTTTCTACTCAGGTTTCAGAGTTGTGACTGATGATGAGTAGGTGGAGGAGAAAGAGGGAGAAGAGGAGGAAGAGGAGAAAGAGAAGGAACGGCGGGAGGAAGTGAGTTACCACCACCACAACAACAAACATAGTTGAGACAGGAAGCAGTTCTAAGCGTCCACTTCAGTGCAGCTTTAGCAGTGGCTAAGAGGCTAAGAAGCTCAGAATAACTCCCACTTAACCTACACTGCATTCTTTCTATTACTACTTAGCCATTCTCTAAATAGGTTGAATGAGGGCAATTGAACTTTACGATATTCCGCTCTTAAAGTTGAATGGCACTAATGTACAATAAAAAAAGAGACAATCAAAGGCTTTGGGCAATTGGAGGCTTCAAGATTTCACTTGAGTACCTGCCTGCTCTTTTCCGTTTACATGTGAGACATGGGGAGCTTAATGAGAGAGAGAATTCTATTGAAATTGAGAGAGAGAGACATGGAGAGCTGAGAGAGAGAGTTGAGAAAGGGAGAGTAAGGAGACCTAGGGATGAGAGAGAGAGAGAGAGAGAGAGAGAGAGAGAGAGAGAGAGAGAGAGAGAGTGAGAAATACAGAGAGAAAGAAAGAAATAGAGAGAGAGAGATAAAGAGAGCGAGAGAAAGATAGAGTGAGTAGGCCTTGGGATGAGAGAAAGAGAGCGAGACAGACAGAGCGAGTGAGTAGGCCTCGGGACTAGAGGAGAGAGGACTCTGTCAAGTCTCATTCCCTCTGATTTTAATGGAAATCCCGGAGAAGGCGATAAGATGCTCCCGAATCGGGAACCCGAACCCATTTGGATTTAATTCCAGCCTCTCCAAAGTTTTTAAACTTGAATGTAGCTCCTTTAAGTGCCAGCTGCTGACAACATCGATTTCACGTTAAGCCCCGGTGTCCGATGTGGTTTGCCTTCCCTTCCAAATTGACAGAGACATCTATTTTCTCCTCTTCTCCCTCTTCTTCTGTCAACGTCCTCCATCACACTAGGAATAATTGAGAATTAAAAAGAAAGAGAGAGGAAAGTAGGAGCAGTAAATCTAATTGGCTGTGTTCCCCAACTTCCTCATAGAGGCACATAAGTTGTAATTTGTGTGGCCGGCAAGGCTGGACTGATGAGGGAGGAGGTCAGGACGAAGACAGGAAGGTCAGGACGTGTCACTGGGTGTCACGGCGCACAAAGACTGACAGAACTCCGTCACACTAAGGCTACAGAGAGGTCCATCTGTTTCACAACACCCCTCTTTGTGCGTCAAAGCCCACGGTTTGCCGACAACGCTTTGTGTCAAGTGTCTAGTGCTCGTCTTACACTCTCTATGGTTGTCTCTTCTCCTCTTCAGGGCATTGTCCAACCTCTAATGGTAGACCCTGATGAAGACAGACAGATCTACCTCTAATGGTAGACCCTGATGAAGACAGACAGATCTACCTCTAATGGTAGACCCTGATGAAGACAGACAGATCTACCTCTAATGGTAGACCCTGATGAAGACAGACAGATCTACCTCTAATGGTAGACCCTGATGAAGACAGACAGATCTACCTCTAATGGTAGACCCTGATGAAGACAGACAGACCCTAATGAAGACAGACAGATCTACCTCTAATGGTAGACCCTTATGAAGACAGACAGATCTACCTCTAATGGTAGACGCTGATGCAGACAGACAGACCCTGATGAAGACAGACAGATCTACCTCTAATGGTAGACCCTGATGAAGACAGACAGATCTACCTCTAATGGTAGACCCTGATGAAGACAGACCCTGATGAAGAGAGACAGATCTACCTCTAATGGTAGACCCTGATGAAGACAGACAGACCCTGATGAAGAGAGACAGATCTACCTCTAATGGTAGACCCTGATGAAGACAGACAGATCTACCTCTAATGGTAGACCCTGATGAAGACAGACATATCTACCTCTAATGGTAGACCCTGATGAAGACAGACAGATCTACCTCTAATGGTAGACCCTGATGAAGACAGACCCTGATGAAGAGAGACAGATCTACCTCTAATGGTAGACCCTGATGAAGACAGACAGATCTACCTCTAAAGGTAGACCCCGATGAAGACAGACAGACCCCGATGAAGACAGACAGACCCTGATGAAGACAGACAGACCCTGATGAAGACAGACAGATCTACCTCTAAAGGTAGACCCCGATGAAGACAGACAGACCCCGATGAAGACAGACAGACCCCGATGAAGACAGACAGACCCCGATTAAGACAGACAGACCCCGATGAAGACAGACAGACCCTGATGAAGACAGACAGACCCTGATGAAGACAGACAGACCCCGAGGAAGACAGACAGACCCCGATGAAGACAGACAGACCCCGATTAAGACAGACAGACCCTGATGAAGACAGACAGACCCTGATGAAGACAGACAGACCCTGATGAAGACAGACAGATCTACCTCTAATGGTAGACCCTGATGAAGACAGACAGACCCCGATGAAGACAGACAGACCCCGATGAAGACAGACAGACCCCGATGAAGACAGACAGACCCCGATGAAGACAGACAGACCCCGATTAAGACAGACAGACCCTGATGAAGACAGACAGACCCTGATGAAGACAGACAGACCCTGATGAAGACAGACAGACCCCGATGAAGACAGACAGACCCCGATGAAGACAGACAGACCCAGATGAAGACAGACAGACCCAGATGAAGACAGACAGACCCTGATGAAGACAGACAGACCCTGATGAAGACCGCTTGTCTAAACATATTTAGTTATTAAATGATTACATCTGAGCTCCTAGAGTGTGAGGCTCTCCTTTTCTTTTCCAAGTGTTCTACTCCGCTAGCCTAAACAGGTGTGCATTACTTTCGACTCCAGATCTACCTCTAAAGGTAGACAAGGTAGACATCTCCTATACAGGCAAGAGATGAAAAAGAAGAAGGGAAGAGGAGAAATAAGAAAAAAAGTGACAATATACAATGATCTATTACCGGGGATGTTGGAAGTTAATTAAATAGCAGGTGTAGTTACTAAAGCCAGGCTGGGGGCCTGGAGCTGAAAGGAGAGCGGGACACATCTCAGGAACTAGCTAGTGTTCATTTAAAGGTGATCCTGTAACAGCAGGGAGACGGACTCTGAAAGTCTGACAACGCTTGAGTTGTTTAAGACCAATCACACAAACCAGTTCCACTTCAGCAGCGGCCATTGTGCTTAGCATGCAAACAACACGCAGGGGACATCATGGAGTTGGAGAGAGGGTGCACTTCCTGAAGTAGAAGTGGACATTGAAAAGACAGGATATGGGACCCTATCTAACTCTATGGGGGGACATTTACTTATCACACTGGCCTCTAACCTGTGACCTCTCACCTGCCCAGGATGCACTATCGGTCATAGCAACAAGGAAGTCTAATAGAGATTGAAGTGGTGCTTTAGGAGTAAGTTACCTTCTAAATGCCACTAACATTTACTATGAGACGAAAGGCTCTTCCCAAAACCATCCGTCCCTCCCCCTGAAAAATGAGCTTTAAAAAGAAGAAGGTGACAAATAAGTCAGAACTTGCATAGTTATTGTTTCTCCTACTGTTCTCTGCTATCAAACTATCACAGTCTTGGCGAACACTGCTTTTCTTTCCGAGTTAATTACAGAGCTAATGACAAGGTTCGCTCCAGGGAAGTCTCGACAGTGCGCTGGGCCACAGACCGAAGAGCAGACAGACAGAGACAGAGAGACAGACAGATAACAGGCACCTCATCATGACTGCAGCGTTAATGAGGTCACATCTCTCCCCCAAATAAATGGAGAGGAGAACAAAGCTGGACAAGGTTGCGCTGATTGATGGAGCTCGTTAGGTTAATAAGACACTTAATGAACTCCTGCTACTAGCATCAGTATTGTAGCCCTCCTAAAACCCACACACACACCCCAACACACTCCAACCTGACCCCCGTCTCCCCCCTCTCACCTCTCCTTCTGACGACTGGAGCAACAGGTCTTTCCGGCAGGAGGCCTTGAAGTCACCCACCCCGGCGTTGACCTCTACCCCTCTGGGAGCCTCCAGACTCAGGGTCCTGGTGGGAGACTCCAGCCTGCAGAGAACCAGACATCCAGGGATTCAATTAGACAACGAATCACTTTAGATTCAAAGCATGGGTGACTTGAAGGATCAATAATGAAAACATAGTGTACAATTAGAATGTAAGTCGCCGATCGGAAAAAATAACTGAACTGAAACTTCTTTTAAAGCAGCATTTCTTTAAAAACTATAACACAGATCTAGCTGAGAGGATTTGATTGGACTGTGGTGTGAAAGGGACACTAAGTGATACACAGGCACATTAGTACACATATTTTCTCACTATTCCTCTCTCTCTCTGTCACACACAGGCACACACACACACACACAATCACACACACACAGAAGGAAGCCTGGATGGGAAGTCTCCCTGTGGACTGAGCGGTCATCTGGTCCACTGGTCCATCAGGTTAGCTGGTGAAACAGGCCTCGGATAATTAACCACCTGACAGAAATGAATATATTGACTTAACGATCCCTCCTTCCAACTTCTCTGCAAAAAAACCTCACAGCCTCTTTCTCTTACATAGTAAGAATATCATACAATATCTATGAATAGCTCTGGTCCTTTCGGCCGTTTTAAAAGAGGAATTCAATCAGGACATTGATTTTCTGTTGCTGCTCAGGCTGCTGTTCCGCCTGGTGATTCGGAGACCAAAAAAAAAAGAAAACGTAAAAAGTTTCCATCCATCCAGAAAGCCAGGGCCTTGGTGGTGATTCTTTATATGAAAAGACACCCGAGTCAGAGACTGTAGGTCTTATCGGTCCAGTTCATTATCATGCAGGAGCCGCCTTCCTGCGTTCCTTCTCGCAGGCGAGGAGATCCGCCTTGACCTTCAACGCCGCCCGCCAAGGCTTGTTTTATGCGGCGGACATGTTGTTTATAACATGACAGAGATAGGCAACGAGAGAATGCATCAACACAGTTATCGTCTTCATTTGACAACTTCTAAAAGCTCAGGGGGGAACGGAGGGGGAGGTAATGTTCTGGTGTTCTGGTGCATACACATTGTAAGGTAGTGAGGGAGGGTGTGACAGACAGAAACCATAGTCAGAAAAACTCAGAACTTTCTCCATGGAGGTTTCAGTCACAATATAAGTTAGATGTTTTCCAGGCGTATACAGCTTGACATTCACCTTGACCTTTCTACTTTAATGGCCCTGATGCCATATCGCCAGATCTGAACCCATGACCTTTTCGGTCAAAAAACCCCCCCACATCACCCTTCTGTGTCGCCGGTCGGGGCGACATAAATCGTTTAAAGTGTCAGAGAGCGCTGAGCGATACAAAGGTGTCGTCTGGCAGGAAGAGTGAGCCGACTTGAACGATGAGAAATGGTTGGAAAATGACATTTTCAAGCCTCTGTGACTTTTGTGACTACTTTTTTGAAGTCCCCATCTCCAAGAGAAGTTATATCCCGTGGAAGTAGACCCTGCTAAACTCGCTCCATGAATCTCCAGGAAATGAACAGGTGAGAGCCTTCAACTGTGTTGTAAAAGTTATACAATTCACAACACTTGTCACAGAGAGACAGGTAAGGGGGATGACTCGGAACTATGGGTAATGGGGTATATGGGTACATGGGGGGTGGGGGTTCTGATCACTGAAAAGTAAATGTTGCATTTCGTAAAACTCAGAGCACTTAAATGCCGAATGCCAGTCAGGTGTAAAATAGTGTGTAGGCAGGTGTGAGACTCTGTATGTGTGAGCCCGCAAGGCAAGAGCAGCAGGGAGGTCACCTGAAGGTGTTTCAAGGCTTCTCCATCTTCACATCTACAAACTAATGCACCGTGATCCTGTTTCTAACCATGATCCATCCAGCACAACCTACTACTAACTACAGTAGATTCCCTGACAAATCCTTTGGTTGGGTCCAAAAATGACAAAGTAAAAAAAGACATTCGCGTCCTGCCCGTCTGTGGCTGTGAAATGTAGCCCGGGAAACTGCAAATGGCAGGGAGACCCTGGGAATTATGGGATTTTAATTTCATGAACATGTCATTTCATGGCTCCATGCATCCCATCGGTGATAATTGAATAGTGAAAAGACTGGGGTCCGTCCTTAGTTTCTGCCCGGGTCGCTGACGTGACGTATCCGACGGATGTGTGTCACAACTTTTTGGCGTGTTTGCGGAAAGAGAAAGAGAGAAGAACAGAGAGAGAGAGAGAGAGACAAGACATATACACCCTCAAAGTAGTAATCACTGAGCTCTTCAGTAAGGCCATTCTAATGCCAATGTTTGTCTATGGAGATTGCATGGCTGTGGGCTGAACTTTATACACATTTCAGCAATGGACTTGGCTGAAATAGCCAAATCCGCTACCTTGAAAGGGTTGTCTACATACTTGTGTATAAATAGTGTATACACACCCTCAAAGCAGTAGTTAAATACTATTTTATTACACAAAAGCTTCCAGTCAGTCTCTCGTCACATTTACATAAAACATCCTCATCTGGCTGTCCTAATATGGACCCCATACTTCTCATACTATGTCCTAACATGGACACCGTACCGATCAAATCCAGTACAAACCAGCAACTGAAATGCCAGGCTACGCTCTGAGAACAGCAGCTCTTACACGGCTAGCAACACAATCAGAACAAGGCACAAGCAGCTCTTTAACTTCCCATGGTGCACTGGGGCTCCCTGCTGAGAGTGTGAGTGGCTCAAAGCGGAGTGCCAGTAAAAGTGGCCTACCACAGACCGCTATGAGAGGCTAACATGTCCCGGGGTGAAAACAAACAGATGTATTGAAGTGGAACTAGTAGGGTGAGAGTCAGAACAACAAGCTGATATGTGAGCAGCCAGACTTAAGACACCTTTAGGGTTGGAAAATTGCGGTAACATTCCCAAAAATCTCTGTGGAATATTTCTGGAAAACTTTAGAATTTTGGGAAAGTTAGCAGAATATTTCATCCCTACACCTCCTTCAACATAGACCAGCTAGGCTTTTAGGGCAGGTTCTCTGAACCTAGAGATTCTCTATTCCTTTTTAGTTCAGGAATAGGTTTAATCAGTGTCAGGTAAACTGGACCACATTAGACCAGGGGTTTGCAGCTACTAGGTGTACAGGCTTTTGTTTCTGCCCAGCATTAACAAACCTGATCCAGATAGTCAAATCACAAACAGCCTGAACCATAATTAGTGTTTTAGGGCAGGGCCTGAACAAAAGTCTGCACAGCCATTACATCCAGTCAGTCATGTGGTCAGGAGAAACATATGCTTCATATTTGATGAGCTGGAAATACTAGACTTTTTGAATTGGGTAAAATAAAAATGAATCGAGAAATAATCTATATGTGGTTTTATATCCCATTTCATCCAAGCTTGATGGAATCTGTTGTACTACTGCATGCCACCCCTCTGAGCGACCATATGCTGACTCATACTGCCTCCTGCTAGGAGAAGAAACACCATTGTTCGTCTGCCTGAAATGCCTGTCAGGAAGTCTAAAAGTATTGATGAAAACACTTCCCTTAAAGACAAGATAAAAAAAGAGGGAGAAAATGAGGGAAGTAGGAAAAGAGAGGAAATTAGGAAAGGAGAGGAAAAGAGGAAAGGAGAGGAAAAGAGGAAAGGAGGAAAGGAGAGGATAAGAGAGGAAAGGAGGAAAGGAGAGGATAGGAGGAAAGGAGAGGAAAAGAGGAAAGGAGAATTAAAGAGGAAAGGAGAGGAAAATAGGAAAGGAGAGGAAATGAGAGGAAAGGAGGAAAGGAGAGGATAAGAGGAAAGGAGGGGATAGGAGGAAAGGAGAGGATCTCTTTTCTTGGAGAGGGTGCTTTTGAGGTGACATTTCAACAGAGAGAGAGACATGGGGGAGGGAGAAAGAGAGCGAAAGAGAGAGAGATAAAATGGGTAATACGAGTGTGCTCCTCACATTATTCTATCTGTGCTAGATGTGTGAGAGAGACAGAGAAACAGAGAGAGATGATGAGGGAGCCGTAACAATGTGACATATTGTTCCACATACAGTGTCATTGCCACTTTCCCTGGTCTCACGTGGTGGAGGGGAAACGTCCTACATTCTCTCACTCAGCACAAAAAATAAAATGCTGGGTCAGATGTAAGGTATTTGTGAAGACAGCACAAGGCTTCTCTCCTCCTCCCAGTGTCAGTAACACCTGCAGTCCCAGGCTCGGTCCCAGGCTCGGTCCCAGGCTCAGTCCCAGGCTCGGTCCCAGGGTCGGTCCCAGGCTCGGTCCCAGGCTCGGTCCCAGGCTCGGTCCCAGGCTCGGTCCCAGGGTCGGTCCCAGGCTCGGTCCCAGGCTCGGTCCCAGGCTCGGTCCCAGGGTCGGTCCCAGGCTCGGTCCCAGGCTCAGGCTCGGTCCCAGGCTCGGTCCCAGGCTCAGTCCCAGGCTCGGTCCCAGGCTCGGTCCCAGGCTCAGTCCCCCAGGCTCGGTCCCAGGCTCAGTCCCAGGTCGGTCCCAGGCTCGGTCCCAGGCTCAGGCTCGGTCCCAGGCTCAGTCCCAGGCGGTCTCAGGCTCGGTCCCAGGCTCGGTCCCAGGCTCAGGCTCGGTCCCAGGCTCAGTCCCAGGCTCAGGCTCGGTCCCAGGCTCGGTCCCAGGCTCGGTCCCAGGCTCGGTCCCAGGCTCGGTCCCAGGCTCAGTCCCAGGTTGAAGTGAAACAACACATAACGTCAGAGGGGCCGCAAGCTAAATCAGTGCAGGCTTCACAAGAAATCAATGGTTCAGGCTTCTGGGGCGCTCAGTCAATCTGGCCCATGCAGCCCACCACTGGAGTGAGTCTATACGCTATAGGAGACGATGGATAGGGTGGATATACTGCTGTGTGAGGCCGGATTCATAGATCCACTTCCAGCTGAAGTGGTTGGTGGGTTAACAGGAGGTATTAAAACCACTCTGAAGCATTATAACTGGGGCCAGTAGGTTTAGGATAGTAAGGATAATCTAGGGTGGATATTCTAGGGTGGATATTCTGCTACGTGAGGCTGGATTGGTATCTCCTCCTATCTGAAGTGGTTGTTTCACTTTCTAAAGTTATCAATAGCATGGCATTAAAACTAGGGTAGGAAGAACTCAGACATTCAGTTAGGAGTCTGCTCATAACTTGAGATATGTAGCAATTGGAGATTTGCCAGTGTATGCCTGTGAAACTCCAGTTAGGATTTGAGTCAATAACTTGGGTCCGAAGTTACTAACACCATGAACACTACTGCACACTGCCCTATCCCATCTGGACAAAAGGAATATCTATGTAAGAATGCTGTTCATTGACTACAGCTCAGCATTCAACACCATAGTGCCCTCCAAGATCATCATTAAGCTTGAGGCCCTTGGTCTCAACCCTGACCTGTGCAATTGGGTCCTGGAATTTCTGATGGGCCGCCCCCAGGTGGTGAAGGTAGGAAACAAAATCTCCACTTCGCTGATCCTCAACACTGGGGCCCCACATGGGTGCGTGCTCAGCCCCCTCCTGTACTCCCTATTCGCCCATGACTGCATGGCCATGCACGCCTCCAACTCAAATCATCAAGTTCCTAAATGTTTGCAGGCCTTTGATTACCAGCAATGATGAGACTGCCTACAGGGAGGAGGTGAGCGCCCTCGGAGTGTGGTGTCAGGAAAACAACCTCTCACTCAACGTCAACAAAACAAAGGAGACGATCGTGAACTTCAGAAGGAGCATCCCTCCTATCCACATCGACGGGACAGTAGTGGAAAGTTTTAAGTTCTTCTGCGTACACATCACAGACAAACAGAAATGGTCCACCCACACAGACAGTGTGGTGAAGGAGTGCCTCCTCAACCTCAGGAGGCTGAAGAAATTTGGCTTGTCACCTAAAACCCTCACAAACTTTTACAAATGCACAATTGAGAGCACCCTGTCTGGCTTTTTCACCGCCTGGTACAGCAACTGTACCACCCTCAAACGTAAGGCTCGCCTGAGGGTAGTGAGGTCTGCACAACGCATCACCGGGGGCAAACTACCTGCCCTCCAGGACACCTACAGCACCCGACGTCACAGAAAAGGCCAAAAATATCATCAAAGACAACAACCACCCGAACGACTGCCTGTTCACCCCGCTACCATCCAGAAGGCGAGGTCAGTACAGGTGCATCAAAGTTGGGACCAAGAGACTGAAAAACAGCTTCTATCTCAAGGCCATCAGACTGCTAAACAGCCATCACTAACACAGAGGCTGCTGCCTACATACAGACTCAAATCAATGGCCACTTTAATAAATGGATCACTAGTCACTTTAAATAATGCCACTTTAATAATGTTTACATATCTTACATTACTCATCTCATATGTATTTGTATATACTGCTCATTCAGGTATTTATATATATATTTATATATGTACATATTCTTATTCCATCCCTTTACATTTGTGTGTATTAGGTAGTTGTTGTGGAATTGTTGGATTTCTTATTAGATATTACCTTACTGTCATAACTAGAAGCACACGCCTTTCATTACACTCACATTAACATCTGCTAACCATGTGTATGTGACCAATAAAATGTGATTTGATTTGAGGCCTGTGATATATATTTAAGGATTTACTCTCTATATACAAAAGCTCATATTACAGAACAACAATATACTATGGGATGATGATGGCTGCATTTACACAGGCAGCCCAATTCTGACCTTATGTACAATTATGGGCAAAGGAGCTGATCTGATTGGTCAAAATAAAAAAATAAAAAAGTGAAAAAAGATCAGAATTGGAAGGTGGCCAATCCATTTAGATCCGATACGCAGATCCAGGTGTTGCCAGTAAATCTAACAAAAGCCCCTGAAAGTCCCAGCTGGTGAGTGTTTTCAGAGTGTTAAAAAAAGAAAAATGGCTGAAGACGATAATGATATTTTGGTTGGAAGTAAAAGAAGAGGACAGGTGATTAGACTAAGCCGGAGCTTCTCTCAGTCACTACATCTCTCCTGGAAGGCTACTGATGGCTCAATAAGTATCATTTAGATGTTTTTACCAGGAAGGCAGACCGACATCAATATGCCCGGGGCCTCGCGGGCCTCCAAACCGTCTACGCCCGTTGCCGCGGTTACGTCTGGAGGGTGTCGGCAGCTGTTGTGGCCGCTTAGAGAACAGAAGGCGTGTTTCGGCGGTGAGATAGTTTGATAATATCAGGTTTTTGGAGCCCGCAAATTTTTGTTTTCAGTTTGAGTAAGACTAGGAGAAATGGCTAGAGGGTGTTTCGGTTTGAGACCGAAGAAAACAGAAACTGATACACAGATACACACACAGATTATCTACAAACACATGTACACACACACACACATGCAAATGTACTGTGTTTAAATTTCACTTATTTCCAATTGCCCCCTGAAGAAGTGTCTAACCAAACATCAAATGAACAACAGTAAACACTGCACTCTATTAGCTGCAGCTTGTTCCAACACATGCTTGAGGAGACGGGGAAACTCCCAGCTGGCTACACACTGTACTGTAAACCCATTTATCTGGGCTGGATCGGACACATACAAACGGACCGTTTTGGAACACAGACAGTCTGCTTCACTCAGCTAAAATCTCCCACTCGGTCTATAAATTCCCCTTTCCAGAAGAGTGGTTCCTGTACAGTAAGAAGGCCCTCTGATGAGCTAGCACTAGGTGGAAGCTGGCTGCAGATACAGATCTGGGATCAGTTTCCTCTCTCCATATCAACACCTCAAAGTAACTGTCCAGTGTTTCCAGATTTCCATGAAATATGACTTATAATTACAAAATGAGTAAAATAGTTTCCTTCCCAACAATCTATCTAACCTCCAAACAAGCTTCAATGCCATACAACACTCCTTCCGTGGCCTCCAACTGCTCTTAAACGCTAGTAAAACCAAATGTATGCTTTTCAACCGTTTGCTGCCTGCACCTGCACGCCTGACTAGTATCACCACCCTGGATGGTTCCGACCTTGAATATGTGGACATCTATAAGTACCTAGGTGTCTGGCGAGACTGTAAACTCTCCTTCCAGACTCATATCAAACATCTCCAATCGAAAATCAAATCCAGAATCGGCTTTCTATTCCGCAACAAAGCCTCCTTCACTCATGCCGCCAAACTTACCCTAGTAAAACTGACTATCCTACCGATCCTCGACTTCGGCGACGTCATCTACAAAATAGCTTCCAACACTCTACTCAGCAAACTGGATGCAGTTTATCACAGTGCCATCCGTTTTGTCACTAAAGCACCTTATAGCACCCACCACTGCGACTTGTATGCTCTAGTCGGCTGGCCCTCGCTCCATATTCGTCGCCAGACCCACTGGTTCCAGGTCATATACAAGTCCATGCTAGGTAAAGCTCCGCCTTATCTCAGTTCCCTGGTCACGATGGCAACACCCACCCGTAGCACGCGCTCCAGCAGGTGTATCTCACTGATCATCCCTAAAGCCAACACCTCATTTGGCCGCCTTTCGTTCCAGTTTTCTGCTGCCTGTGACTGGAACGAATTGCAGAAATCGCTGAAGTTGGAGACTTTTATCTCCCTCACCAACTTCAAACATCTGCTATCTGAGCAGCTAACCGATCGCTGCAGCTGTACATAGTCTATCGGTAAATAGCCCACCCAATTATACCTACCTCATCTCCATACTGTTTTTATTTATTTACTTTTCTGCTCTTTTGCACATCAATATCTCTACCTGTACATGACCATCTGATCATTTATCACTCCAGTGTTAATCTGCAAAATTGCAATTATTTGCCTACCTCCTCATGCCTTTTGCACACAATGTATATAGACCCTTTTTTTCTACTGTGTTATTGACTTGTTTATTGTTTACTCAATGTGTAACTCTGTGTTGTCTGTTCACACTGCTATGCTTTATCTTGGCCAGGTCGCAGTTGCAAATGAGAACTTGTTCTCAACTAGCCGACCTGGTTAAATAAAGGTGAAATAAAAAAAATAAAAAATAAAAATAAAAAAGTTATGTTAAAAATCTGCTTTTCTAAGTTTGAATTGTGTGGGCGTACCCCAACAACAGAATGGTGTGGACGTATACAGGTCATTAAAAATATCCATGACAAATAAACAGCTGATTGGCCAGCTGAGATTTTTGAGTGTTTTTTTAAGTGGGAGTTTTTCTTCTAATATATGCTTTGGCCACAAATACAACTATAGGACAAAGGAGTGTCCGATCAACCCCAGGCAAAGGGGTTTTATTGCCACCCCTGGGTGTGCGGAGAACCCGATGGTCCTAAATGGAGTATTACATCAGAGCAAGAAAGAGAGAAGGGCTCTAGCAGTGGTATTCACAGACTTTGCCAAGGCATTTGACTCAGTGGCACATGAACACTTAATCCATGTCCTGAAGGAGAGGGGACTGGATAGCCATATAATCAGACTAATCAAGGACTCCTACGAGGAGGTGCGCACGAGAATAAAGGTGAAGGAAGGAACCTCACCGCCAATCGAAATGAAAGTGGGAGTGAAACAGGGAGACCCAATGTCGCCCCTCCTCTTCAACATTGCGGTAGACCCTCTAATTCACAAGCTCGAGAGCATGGAAGAGGGGTACAGGTTTGGGGGAGTAAGGTGACTTCCCTAGCATTCGCTGATGACTTGGTGCTTATGAGCAGCTCTTTGGGCGGGCATGCAACATAACATTCATATTGGAATGTTTCTGGCAACTTTCTGGCCTGCGCCTGCAGCCAACAAAGTGACATGGGGTCATGGTGAGACGCGGGGGTGGAGCATTCACAGTCAATAACTGTCAGGCATGGACAATCGAAGGGGAAAAGCTACACTGGATTGACCCAGATAAATCAGAAAAATATCTGGGCATGAAAGTGAACCCCTGGCTGGGGATTTCAAAGCCGGATTTGAGAGGACAAATCCTCAAGTGGGTCAGCGGAATCAATCAAGCGCCACTACAACCCAGCCAAAAAGTAAGCATACTAAACACATATGCAGTCCCCCGAGTGATATATACGGTAAACCACGGGGACATCGAGACAGTCGAACTAACTATCCTAGATGGAATAGTTAAAACAGCAGTGAGAAAGTGTCTGCACCTGCCTCCGTCAACCTGTGACGGCCTGATCTATGCAGGAACAAAGATGGCGGCTTAGGCATTGTGAAGTTGCAAAAATGATAGCAGCAATCCAGGCGCAAAGGTTATTTAACCTGGCAGTGTCGTCAGACCCACTGACAAGGACGGTAACGGGATACACAATGCCACAGGAGGAATTTTCTAAACTGTGGATACGTGCAGTGGGAGTCCCGGAGCAAACTCTGAACTTGGGAGAAAGACTAGATGCTATGATGCCAGTCGGGGAAGATGGCTCAAGCACAAAGGGAGCAGAGGTGGAGACAAAAAAGCACAAGCAGCTGTGCAACAACCCCTCTAACTGGAGGTCGAAAGGATTGGAGGATTGGGAGGCGCTGCCAAGCCAAGGAAGTGGAACTGGCAGGTTCCACCAAGATAAGATCAGCTACAGCTGGCTCGCAGATCCAGCAGCGGTGCGATTTAAACATCGACACTATGTAGCTGCGCTTAACCTGAGGGCAAACGTATATCCTACAAGGGAGACATTGGCACATACTAGAGCGGGCAGTGAAGGCAGCCAGGCAAAGTGGAAGCCAGGCTATGAGAAGGCAGCCAGGCAGAAGGTGAGCCAGGTTGGAAACAATATGAGAAGGCAGCCAGGCACATGAGAAGGCAGCCAGGCTAGAAGGCAGCCAGGCTACCCAGAGAAGGCAGCCAGTGAAGGCAGCCAGGCTGAGAAGGCAGCCAGGCTGAGAAGGCAGCCAGGCTGAGAAGGCAGCCAGGCTGAGAAGGCAGCCAGCCAGGCTGAGAAGGCAGCCAGGCTGAGAAGGCAGCCAGCTGAGAAGGCAGGCTGAGAAGGCAGCCAGGCTGAGAAGGCAGCCAGGCTGAGAAGGCAGCCAGGCTGAGAAGGCAGCCAGACTGAGAAGGCAGCCAGGCAGCCACTGAGAAGGCAGCCAGCTGAGAAGGCAGAGGCTGAGAAGGCAGCCAGGCTGAGAAGGCAGCCAGGCTGAGAAGGCAGCCAGGCTGAGAAGGCAGCCAGCCAGCCAGGCTGAGAAGGCAGCCAGGCTGAGAAGGCAGCCAGGCAGGCAGCCAGGCTGAGAAGGCAGCCAGGCTGAGAAGGCAGCCAGGCTGAGAGGCTGAGAGCCAGGCAGCCAGGCTGAGAAGGCAGCCAGGCTGAGAAGGCAGCCAGGCTGAGAAGGCAGCCAGGCTGAGAAGGCAGCCAGGCTGAGAAGGCAGCCAGGCTGAGAAGGCAGCCAGGCTGAGAAGGCAGCCAGGCTGAGAAGGCAGCCAGGCTGAGAAGGCAGCCAGACTGAGAAGGCACACTACTCACCGAGGAAGCAGCGAAAGTGGGGTGGAAAGCTCTCCATCTGCTATAAGAGACCTGGGTGTCCAGCCTGCTGTAAAACTAACATGTCAGCAACCAGGCCAAAGAGCATCATAACCTCTGAGTTCACAATGACATGGCTTATATGCAGAGGCTGGTACACGCATACACACCAAATGATTTACATAACCCAACTCTGTTCAGGCCTTTTCCTATGCCTGTAATGCCTCTTTCAGTGTAACTAATTAATGGTTGATGGAAGAGAATGTTAGAGAATGTCCTTGTTGCTCAATGTCCCGGTAAATCTGCCTGATAATGAATAAAAGGCGCTTTGGTTTTTGTCATAAAAGACACAGATGGTTGTTCCTGTACATAGCCGACATACTAAAGAAATACAGCGCCGGCTGCGTTGACCTTACCAAGGATTTTCATTAACTTCCAACCCACCTGATCCGATGGACATTATTATTAAAATGGGCCACAAGAGTGAAGCGAATCGTCAAGCTTCCCACAGAACCAACTTCCGTTTCGAGCCAAACCTCCATTAAACTTTTCCTTACTTTCAGTCAAACTTGCGAAAAACTTTCCTAAAGAGCCACGTTCACTTCAGAGAAACTTCCCCCAAGAGCCACATTCACTTCAGAGAAACTTTCCCAAAGAGCCACGTTCACTTCAGAGAAACTTTCCCAAAGAGCCACGTTCACTTCAGAGAAACTTTCCCACAGAGCCACGTTCACTTCAGAGAAACTTTCCTAAAGTGCCACGTTCACTTCAGAGAAACTTTCCTAAAGAGCCACGTTCACTTCACAGAAACTTTCCCAAAGAGCCAACTTAAATCATTACCTCATGAGCATCACTGTACTGCACTGTGGCTTTGGAGGGAAGGGGAATATGTGGGGAAGATCTCTCCCAAAGCCCTTGACTGTGAGTGGGGTTGGAGTCTCAAAGGGGTTCCCCTTTGACCGGGGGTAGGGTGGTAGAGTTGTGAGGGGGTACAGAAAGGGAAGAGGAGGATATCGACTGGACCTGTTCCTCTGTAGTTCTTTGGATGAGGCTTTAATTGAGTCTGGACCTCTGTGAACTCCATGGCTTCATCCCAAATGGACCCTATTGCTTATATAGTGCACAACTTTTGAATAGGGCCCATAGGGCTCCGGACAAAAGTAGTGCACTATGTAGGGAAAAGGAGTTAATTTGGGACGTAGGCTATGTGTCGACGTCCAACAGCTTGATCAATGCGCATCTGATTATGGAGCCAGTGTTAGCTAGTGGAATTAGCTGATTGCTGATGACACGCACTCTGTCTTCTGACTCTTGTTTGAGATTTTGTTCTCTTTAATCAAACTCCTGTCTCTCTACTCTCTCTCTCTCTCCTTTCACCTTCTGTCTCTCCCTCTCTCTTCTTTTACCTTCTGTCTCTCTCTCTATTCTTTTACCTTCTGTCTCTCTCTATTCTTTTACCTTCTGTCTCTCTCTCTCTCTTCTTTCACCTTCTGTCTCTCTACTATCTCTCTCTTCTTTCACCTTCTGTCTCTCCCTCTCTCTTCTTTTACCTTCTGTCTCTCTCTCTCTCCTTTTACCTTCTGTCTCTCTCTCTCTTCTTTTACCTTCTGTCTCTCTCTCTTCTTTTACCTCTCTCTCTCTCTCTCTTTTACCTTTTCTCTCTTACTCTCTCTCTTATTTTACCTCTCTCTCTCTCTTCTTTTACCTTCTGTCTCTCTCTCCCTTCTTTTACCTTCTGTCTCTCTCTTCTTCTCTTCTCTCTCTCTTCTTTTACCTTCTCTCTTCTTTTCTTCTGTCTCTCTCTCCCTTCTTTTACCTTCTGTCTCTCTCAACCTTCTTTTACCTTCTCTCTCTCTCTCTCTCTCTTCTTTTACCTTTGTCTCTTTCTCTCTTCTTTTACCTTCTCTCTCTCTCCTTCTTTTACCTTCTGTCTCTCTCTCTCTCCTTCTTTTTACCTTCTGTCTCTCTCTCAACCTTCTTTTACCTTTTACCTTCTCTCTCTCTCTCTTCTTTTACCTTCTGTCTCTCTTCTCTCTTCTTTTTACCTTCTGTCTCTCTTCTTTCTCTTCCCTTTCTTCTCCTCTCTCTCTTCTTTTACCTTCTGTCTCTCTCTCTCCTTCTTTTACCTTCTGTCTTTTCTTCTGTCTCTCTTCTTTTTTACCTTCTGTCCTTCTTTTCTTCTGTCTCTCTCTCTTCTTTTACCTTCTGTCTCTCTCTCTCTATTCTTTTACCTTCTGTCTCTCTCTCTCTTCTGTTACCTTCTGTCTCTCTCCCTTCTTTTACCTTCTGTCTCTCTCTCTCTATTCTTTTACCTTCTGTCTCTCTCTCCCTTCTTTTACCTTCTGTCTCTCTCTCTCTTCTTTTTTACCTTCTGTCTCTCTCTGTCTCTCTCTTCTTTTACCTTCTGTCTCTCTCTCTCTTCTTTTACCTTCTGTCTCTCTCTCTCTCTCCCTTCTTTCAACTTCTGTCTCTCTCTTCTTTTACCTTCTCTCTCTCTCTTCTTTTACCTTCTGTCTCTCTCTCTTCTTTTACCTTCTGTCTCTCTCTCTCTCTCTCCCTTCTTCTCTCTTTACCTTCTGTCTCTCTCTCTCCCTTCTTTTACCTTCTTTTACCTTCTGTCTCTCTCTCTCTACCTTCTCTCTCTCTCTTCTTTTACCTTCTGTCTCTCTCTCTCTCCTTCTTTTACCTTCTGTCTCTCTCTCCCTTCTTTTACCTTCTGTCTCTCTCTGTCTCTCACTTCTTTTACCTTCTGTCTCTCTGTCTCTTCTTTTACCTTCTCTCTCTCTCTCTCTCTTCTTTTACCTTCTCTCTCTCTCTCTCCCTTCTTTTACCTTCTCTCTCTCTCTCTCTTCTTTTACCTTCTGTCTCTCTGTCTCTTCTTTTACCTTCTATCTCTCTCTCTCTCTCTTCTTTTACATTCTGTCTCTCTCTCTCTTCTTTTACCTTCTCTCTCTCTCTCTCTCTCTATTCTTTTACCTTCTGTCTCTCTCTATTCTTTTACCTTCTCTCTCTCTCTCTTCTGTCGATACTGTCTTTCTCTCTCTCTCTCTAATCTTTTACCTTCTGTCTCTCTACGGTCTCTATCTCTAAATTCTTTTAACTTCTGTCTCGCTCTCCCTTCTTTTACCTTCTGTCTCTCTCTCTCTCTCTTCTTTTACCTTCTGTCTCCCTCTCTTCTTTTACCTTCTCTCTCTCTTCTCTCTCTCTCTCTTCTTCTTTTACCTTCTCTCTCTCTCTCTCTTCTTTTACCTTCTCTCTCTCTCTATTATTTTACCTTCTGTCTCTCTCTCCTTCTTTTACCTTCTGTCTTCTTTTACTTATTTTATTCTTTTACATTCTCTCGCTCTCTTCTTTTACCTTCTGTCTCTCTCCCTTCTTTTACCTTCTGTCTCTCTCTCTCTCTCTCTCTCTTCTTTTACCTTCTGTCTCTCTCTCTCTATCTATTCTTTTACCTTCTGTCTCTCTCTGTCTCTCACTTCTTTTACCTTCTGTCTCTCTGTCTCTTCTTATTTTACTGTCTTCTGTCTCTTCTTTTACCTTCTGTCTCTCTCTCTCTCTCTCTTCTTTTACCTTCTGTCTCTCTCTCTCCCTTCTTTTACCTTCTGTCTCTCTCTGTCTCTCCCTTCTTTTACCTTCTCTCTCTCTCTCTCTCTCTCTCTCTCTCTCTCTCTCTCACTTCTTTTACCTTCTGTCTCTCTGTCTCTTCTTTTACCTTCTGTCTCTCTCTCTCTCTCTTCTTTTACCTTCTGTCTCTATCTCTCTTCTTTTATTCTTTTGTCTCTCTCTCTCTTATTTTACTCTCTATTATTTTACCTTCTGTCTCTCTCTCCCTTCTTTTACCTTCTGTCTCGCTCTGTCTCTCACTTATTTTACCTTCTGTCTCTCTCTCTTCTTTTACCTTCTGTCTTCTCTCTCTCTCTCTTCTTTTACCTTCTGTCTTATTTTACCTTCTGTCTTTCTCTCTCTCTCTCTAATCTTTTACCTTCTGTCTCTCTATCTCTCTCTCTCTCTTCTTTTATCTCTAAATTCTTTTATTCTTTTACCTTCTTCTCTCTCTCTCTCTCTCTCTCCCTTCTTTTACCTTCTGTCTCTCTCTCTCTCTCTCTCTCTCTCTTCTTTTACCTTCTGTCTCCCTCTCTTCTTTTACCTTCTCTCTCTCTTCTTTTACCTTCTGTCTCTCTCTCTCTTCTTTTACCTTCTCTCTCTCTCTCTCTTCTCTTCTCTCTCTTCTTTTACCTTCTTTTACCTTCTCTCTCTCTCTTCTTTTACCTTCTCTCTCTCTCTATTATTTTACCTTCTGTCTCTCTCTCCCTTCTTTTACCTTCTGTCTCGCTCTGTCTCTCACTTATTTTACCTTCTGTCTCTCTGTCTCTTCTTTTACCTTCTGTCTCTCTCTCTCTCTCTTCTTTTACCTTCTGTCTCTCTCTCTCCCTTCTTTTACCTTCTGTCTCTCTCTGTCTCTCCCTTCTTTTACCTTCTCTCTCTCTCTTCTTTTACCTTCTCTCTCTCTCTATTATTTTACCTTCTGTCTCTCTCTCCCTTCTTTTACCTTCTGTCTCTCTCTGTCTCTTCTTATTTTTTACCTTCTGTCTTTTACCTTCTGTCTCTCTCTCTTATTTTACCTTCTCTCTCTCTCTCCCTTCTTTTACCTTCTGTCTCTCTCTCTCTTCTTTTACCTTCTGTCTCTCTCTCTTCTGTCTTTTACCTTCTCTCTACTGTACCTTTTACCTTCTCTCTCTCTCTATTCTTTTACATTCTCTCTCTCTCTTCTTTTACCTTCTGTCTCTCTCCCTTCTTTTACCTTCTGTCTCTCTCTCTCTCTCTCTTCTTTTACCTTCTGTCTCTCTCTCCCTTCTTTTACCTTCTGTCTCT
This sequence comes from Oncorhynchus masou masou, assembly GCF_036934945.1. Lineage (NCBI taxonomy): Eukaryota > Metazoa > Chordata > Actinopteri > Salmoniformes > Salmonidae > Oncorhynchus > Oncorhynchus masou. The sequence continues at coordinate 62,913 of NW_027016835.1, forward strand.
CTCTCTCTCTCTTCTTTTACCTTCTGTCTCTCTCTCTTCTTTTACCTTCTCTCTCTCTCTCTCTCTTCTTTTACCTTCTGTCTCTATCTCTTCTTTTTCTGTCTTCTGTCTCTCACTTATTTTTCTCTCTCTCTCTCTTTTACCTTCTCTCTCTCTCTCTTTTACCTTCTCTCTCCCTTCTTCTTTTACCTTCTGTCTCTCTGTCTCTTCTTTTACCTTCTGTCTCTATCTCTTCTTTTACATTCTCTCTCTCTCTCTTTACCTCTCTCTCTCTCTCCCTTCTTTCACCTTCTGTCTCTCTGTCTCTTTTTTTACTTTCTGTCTCTCTCTCCTTTTACCTTCTCTCTCTCTCCCTTCTTTCACCTTCTGTCTCTCTGTCTCTTCTTTTACTTTCTGTCTCTCTCTCCTTTTACCTTCTCTCTCCCTTCTTTTACCTTCTGTCTCCCTCTCTCTTCTTTTACCTTCTGTCTCTCTCTCTCTTCTTTTACCTTCTGTCTCTCTCTCTTTTACCTTCTGTCTCTCTCTCTCTCTATTCTTTTATCTTCTGTCTCTCTCTCTATTATTTTACCTTCTGTCTCTCTCAATTCAATTCAATTCAAGGGGCTTTATTGGCATGGGTAACATGTGTTAACATTGCCAAAGCAAGTAAGGTAGATAATATATAAAGTGAAATAAACAATAAAAATTAACAGTAGACATCACACATACAGAAGTTTCAAAACAATAAAGACATTACAAATGTCATATTATATATATATATATATATACAGTGTTTTTACAATGTACAAATGGTTAAGGACACAAGATAAAATGAATAAGCATAGATATGGGTTGTATTTACAATGGTGCGTGTTCTTCACTGGTTGCCCTTTTCTCGTGGCAACAGGTCACAAATCTTGCTGCTCTGATGGCACACTGTGGAATTTCACCCAGTAGATATGGGAGTTTTTCAAAATTGGATTTGTTTTCGAATTCTTTGTGGATCTGTGTAATCTGAGGGAAATATGTCTCTCTGATATGGTCATACATTGGGCAGGAGGTTAGGAAGTGCAGCTCAGTTTCCACCTCATTTCGTGGGCAGTGAGCACATAGCCTGTCTTCTCTTGAGAGCCATGTCTGCCTACGGCGGCCTTTCTCAATAGCAAGGCTATGCTCGCTGAGTCTGTACATAGTCAAAGCTTTCCTTAAACTTGGGTCAGTCACAGTGGTCAGGTATTCTGCCGCTGTGTACTCTCTGTGGGTCTAATTGTGCTGCTGTCCTGGGGCTCTGTAGGGTGTGTTTGTGAACAGAGCCCCAGGACCAGCTTGCTTAGGGGACTCTTCTCCAGGTTCATCTCTCTGTAGGTGATGGCTTTGTTGTGGAAGGTTTGGGAATCGCTTCCTTTTAGGTGGTTATAGAATTTAACAGCTCTTTTCTGGATTTTGATCATTAGTGGGTATTGGCCTAATTCTCCACTGCATGCATTATTTGGTGTTCTACGTTGTACACGGAGGATATTTTTGCAGAATTCTGCGTGCAGAGTCTCAATTTTGTGAAGTCTTGGTTGGTGAGCGGACCCCAGACCTCACAACCATAAAGGGCAATGGGCTCTATGACTGATTCAAGTATTTTTAGCCAGATCCTAATTGGTATGTTGAAATTTATGTTCCTTTTGATGGCATAGAATGCCCTTCTTGACTTGTCTCTCAGATCGTTCACAGCTTTGTGAAAGTTACCTGTGGCGCTGATGTTTAGGCCAAGGTATGTATAGTTTTTTGTGTGCTCTAGGGCAACAGTGTCTAGATGGAATTTGTATTTGTGGTCCTGGTGACTGGACCTTTTTTGGAACACCATTATTTTGGTCTTACTGAGATTTACTGTCAGGGCCCAGGTCTGACAGAATCTGTGCATAAGATCTAGGTGCTGCTGTAGGCCCTCCTTGGTTGGTGACAGAAGCACCAGATCATCAGCAAACAGCAGACATTTGACTTCAGATTCTAGTAGGGTGAGGCCGGGTGCTGCAGACTTTTCTAGTGCCCACGCCAGTTCGTTGATATATATGTTGAAGAGGGTGGGGCTTAAGCTGCATCCCTGTCTAACTCCACGACCCTGTGTGAAGAAATGTGTGTGTTTTTTGCCAATTTTAACCGCACACTTGTTGTTTGTGTACATGGATTTTATGATGTCATATGTTTTACCCCCAACACCACTTTCCATCAGTTTGTATAGCAGACCCTCATGCCAAATTGAGTCGAAGGCTTTTTTGAAATCAACAAAGCATGAGAAGACTTTGCCTTTGTTTTGGTTTGTTTGCTTGTCAATTAGGGTGTGCAGGGTGAATACATGGTCTGTTGTACAGTAATTTGGTAAAAAGCCAATTTGACATTTGCTCAGTACATTGTTTTCATTGAGGAAGTGTACGAGTCTGCTGTTAATGATAATGCAGAGGATTTTCCCAAGGTTACTGTTGACGCATATTCCACGGTAGTTATTGGAGTCAAATTTGGCTCCATTTCTGTGGATTGGGGTGATCAGTCCTTGGTTCCAAATATTGGGGAAGATGCCAGAGCTAAGGATGATGTTAAAGAGTTTTAGTATAGCCAATTGGAATTTGTTGTCTGTATATTTGATCATTTCATTGAGGATACCATCAACACCACAGGCCTTTTTGGGTTGGAGGGTTTTTATTTTGTCCTGTAACTCATTCAATGTAATTGGAGAATCCAGTGGGTTCTGGTAGTCTTTAATAGTTGATTCTAAGATCTGTATTTGATCATGTATATGTTTTTGCTCTTTATTCTTTGTTATAGAGCCGAAAAGATTGGAGAAGTGGTTTACCCATACATCTCCATTTTGGATAGATAATTCTTCGTGTTGTTGTTTGTTTAGTGTTTTCCAATTTTCCCAGAAGTGGTTAGAGTCTATGAATTCTTCAATTACATTGAGCTGATTTCTGACATGCTGTTCCTTCTTTTTCCGTAGTATATTTCTGTATTGTTTTAGTGATTCACCATAGTGAAGGCGTAGACTCAGGTTTTCCGGGTCTCTATGTTTTTGGTTGGACAGGTTTCTCAATTTCTTTCTTAGATTTTTGCATTCTTCATCAAACCATCTGTCATTGTTGTTAATTTTCTTCGGGTTTTCTATTTGAGATTTTTAGATTTGATAGGGAAGCTGAGAGGTCAAATATACTGTTAAGATTTTCTACTGCCAAGTTTACACCTTCACTATTACAGTGGAACGTTTTACCCAGGAAATTGTCTAAAAGGGATTGAATTTGGTGTTGCCTAATTGTTTTTTGGTAGGCTTCCAAACTGCATTCCTTCCATCTATAGCATTTCTTAATGTTACTCAGTTCCTTTGGCTTTGATGCCTCATGATTGAGTATTGCTCTGTTTAGGTAGACTGTGATTTTGCTGTGGTCTGATAGGGGTGTCAGTGGGCTGACTGTGAACGCTCTGAGAGACTCTGGGTTGAGGTCAGTGATAAAGTAGTCTACAGTACTACTGCCAAGAGATGAGCTATAGGTGTACCTACCATAGGAGTCCCCTCGAAGCCTACCATTGACTATGTACATACCCAGCGTGCGACAGAGCTGCAGGAGTTGTGACCCGTTTTTGTTGGTTATGTTGTCATAGTGCTGCCTAGGGGGGCATACGGGGGAGGGAATGCTGTCACCTCCAGGCAGGTGTTTGTCCCCCTGTGTGCTGAGGGTGTCAGGTTCTTGTCCGGTTCTGGCATTTAGGTCGCCACAGACTGGTACATGTCCCTGGGCCTGGAAATTATTGATTTCCCCCTCTAGGATGGAGAAGCTGTCTTCATTAAAATATGGGGATTCTAGTGGGGGGATATAGGTAGCACACAGGAGGACATTTTTCTCTGTTAGGATAATTTCCTTTTGAATTTCTAGCCAAATGTAGAATGTTCCTGTTTTGATTAATTTAATGGAGTGAGTTAGGTCTGCTCTATACCAAATTAGCATACCCCCTGAGTCCCTTCCCTGTTTCACACCTGGTAGTTTGGTGGATGGGACTACCAGCTCTCTGTAACCTAGAGGGCATCCAGTGGGTCTGTCTCCTCTATACCAGGTTTCTTGCAGGATGACAATGTCTGTATTACCGATTTCTTTGGTGAAGTCTGGGTTTCTGCTCTTCAGGCCAAAGGCAGATGACCTCAGGCCTTGGATATTCCAGGATGAAATAGTAAAGGCTTTTTGTTCCATAAAGTGTCCAATGTTGTTGGTTGTGGTTTGGCCTCAGGCCAGTAAGTGTGAGCAGAGCCTGCTGAGCATCTGGTACATGCCATTGGCTTGGGCGAGTGTGAGAGTGGGGGTTGGGACTGTTTGCCTGCTCACTACCTGGGCGTATGTGTGGCTTCCATGTTGAGGCCCTCTTTGCGGGGGTGGGGTGCATGGGGTGGGCAGGAGTGGCATAGTTCTGATCTGAGGGGGTCTAAATGGGGTGTGGGCATGGTTGACGTGGGGGGGTGTTGATTGGTTGGGGTAGGGGTGTGGATGTGTCTGGGTGTGCGGTGGTCTGGATGTAATTCCTCTTGGCGTGGGTCCTCTATGTGTAGGTCCAGGGGGGTCCTGCAGGTCTGGGAGGGTGTCTCGCTGGTCTGGGTGGGGTGTCTATTGATCTGTTGCTCCTGTGTGAAGTGTTGGGGATACGTTTGTGAGTGATGTCCTTTAGAGTTCGGGCAAAGATGGGCACTGCTGCCTTGTAGAGGTGGACCTGGTCATAGAGGCTGTTCAAGTCCAGGGTGGAGTGGTGGGCCAGGAAAACGTTTGGTTTTGAGGCACAGTAACGGGAAATACTTGTGTTTACCCGCTGTATTGTGGCAGGGTGGAGGTCTTTTCGTGGTAGCAGGGTGGAGATAACCACTTGTGCGGTGGGGAAAGTAGAAGAAGCCTTTTCAATCACTACCTTCAGTGCTGTGGCCACTCTTTCCTGCTGTGCCCTCAGGTCGTTTGTGCCTGGGTGTATTATTATGTGGCTGGGTGAGCCTAGTTTGGCCTCAGACAGAAGGTCTATGGCGCTCTGGGTGTTTGGACACCAGAGTTTAGACACACTGTGTTTGGGAAAAAGTTTTTTTTCTTCTATATATTTCCCATTTGAGTCCATAAGTAGTACAATCTGTGTCTTGTGTTTGTCCTCAGTGGGTGTGGGGGGGTTGTCAGAAGGGCTATCAGGGTGGCTGACAGGGGGGGTGCTCAGAGGGGGTGAGAGCCGCTGGGCTTGGGGTTCTTCATTTGTCTGTTCTGCTGTGATGTTGACTCTATGGTCAGGGTCTGGTGTGGACTGTTCTGCTGTGGTGTCGAGACTTTTGTTGGGTGCTGAGGTGGGCTGTTCTGCTGGCTTCTCTGTGGGGGTGGCCACCTCTCTAGTGGGTTGTTCTCTGTCACACGCCGTCCCCCTCAACCTCTCCTCCATCCCCCTCACCCTCTCCTCCATCCCCCTCAACCTCTCCTCCACCAGCAGTCTGATACTCTCCTCTAGTGCTCTGTTCTGCTCCTCTTTCTCCTGTTGTATTTGTCTCACCACTGTCCAAAGTGCAGATATGTCTCTGTCCACCTCCAGCTCTCCTGGTCTGGTTAAGGGGCTGTTGTTGTGCTGGGCTGTTGTCTGGGTCTGTGCTGACTGAAGTGTAATCACCTGCTGTTCCAGCTCCACCTGCCTCATCTCCAGCTGGGTTAATTTGTCCTTCATTTCAATGAGGGAGTGGTAATCTGTGCTGGGAGGTTGACTGTCCGCTGGGGGTTGCTCGTCTGTGGGGTTACATAGTGAAGAGGTCTGGTCTGACCCGCTCGGTGTGGGGGTATCTTTATCAAGGGAGGGCTTCTCCTGCTGGGCTAATTCTTTGATTAGGTGAAAGTCCACCTGGAACTGTTTGGGGTTACTTTGTACAATTACTGTTCCGGACTTATAGATATTTATATTACTTGACTCAGAGTCCTCGTTATCAAGTATTCTGAGTTTCCACCCCTCGTTAACCCCCCCTCTCTTAACAAAGGGGTAGTGTGCTAATATAGCACTGTGCCATGCCAGGGGATGGTTTGTGTGGAAGATAAGGTTGCTGATGTTCCCATTTTTGTAATAGTCAGCAAAAAGTGTCTCTTGATTTTCCATAAGGAGCTTCATTTTGTAATCTTTTCTTGACTTATCATTCTTTACATGCAAAGGGTACTGCATTTTAATTACCTCTGAACAGCGGGAGGGAGCCTCTAAGGCCTCTCCATTTGGTTGGGGTAGACTGTGTGACTCTCCTGCCATTGTTGGGCTAATGAGCTTTGACACCTCTCACTTGACACGTCAGTGCTAGTTGAAGCTGTATCAAGCTTGGCAGAATTATGTTAGAATTCAGTCCTTATAAAGTAATGTTGTGTATTTTTCTTCTTGGCTTTTGGCTTTTAAAATATAGTTTCAGACTAAGCATTACTCACCCCGTTCCAGGTTGGATGGGGTTTTCAGGTTTCTGTTGTTTTCCAGAGAATTTGCTGTATAGAGAAATAAATCTTGGTAGTTGTGAACCTTCCAGGTGATTCCGTAATTCCGTCCAAAATCAGGTTGTAGGTTTTAAGTTTTGATTTGAAGTGGTGGTTATGTTGTAGAGGGTAGAATCCAGTATGTGTTCCTGACAAAAAAGTTTATCTAACTCCTAATCTATCTTTTTTAAAGAAAATGCTGAAAAATGCAGGAGCTCATCTGATCGTGACCTCTCTCTCTAACTGTCCTCTCACTCTCTCTCTCTCTCCCTTCTTTTACCTTCTGTCTCTCTCTCTCTTCTTTTATCTTCTGTCTCTCTCTCTCTTCTTTTACCTTCTGTCTCTCTCTCTTCTTTTACCTTCTCTCTCTCTCTCCCTTCTTTTACCTTCTGTCTCTCTCTCTCTCTCTCTCTTCTTTTCCCTACTGTCTCTCTCTCTCCCTTCTTTTACCTTCTGTCTCTCTCTCTCCCTTCTTTTACATTCTATCTCTCTCTCTCTCTCTTCTTTTACCTTTCTCTCTCTCTCCCTTCTTTTACCTTCTGTCTCTCTCTCTCTCTCTTCTTTTCCATACTGTCTCTCTCTCTCTTCTTTTACCTTCTGTCTCTCTCTCTCTTCTTTTACCTTCTGTCTCTCTCTCTTCTTTTACCTTCTGTCTCTCTCTCTCTTCTTTTACCTTCTGTCTCTCTCTCTCTCCCTTCTTTTACATTCTGTCTCTCTCTCTCTCTTCTTTTACCTTCTCTCTCTCTCTCCCTTCTTTTACCTTCTCTCTCTCTCTCCCTTCTTTTACCTTCTGTCTCTCTCTCTCTCTCTCTTTTCCCTACTGTCTCTCTCTCCCTTCTTTTACCTTCTGTCTCTCTCTCTCTCTCTCTCTCTCTCTCTCTCTCTCTCTCTCTCTCTCTCTCTCTTCTTTTCCCTACTGTCTCTCTCTCTCTTCTTTTACCTTCTGTCTCTCTCTCTCTCTTCTTTTACCTTCTGTCTCTCTCTCTCTCTTCTTTTACCTTCTGTCTCTCTCTCTTCTTTTACCTTCTGTCTCTCTCTCTTCTTTTACCTTCTGTCTCTCTCTCTCTCTCTCTCTTTTCCCTACTGTCTCTCTCTCCCTTCTTTTACCTTCTGTCTCTCTCTCTCTCCCTTCTTTTACATTCTCTCTCTCTCTCTCTCTCTCTCTCTCTCTCTCTCTCTCTCTCTCTCTCTCTCTCTCTCTTACTCTCTCTCTCTCTCTCTCTCTCTCTCTCTCTCTCTCTCTCTCTCTCTCTCTCTCTCTCTCTCTCTCTCTCTCTCTCTCTCTCTCTCTCTTCTTTTCCCTACTGTCTCTCTCTCTCTTCTTTTACCTTCTGTCTCTCTCTCTCTCTTCTTTTACCTTCTGTCTCTCTCTCTCTCTTCTTTTACCTTCTGTCTCTCTCTCTTCTTTTACCTTCTGTCTCTCTCTCTTCTTTTACCTTCTGTCTCTCTCTCTCTCTCTCTCTCTCTCTCTCTCTCTCTATCTATTCTTTTACCTTCTGTCTCTCTCTCTCTTCTTTTACCTTCTCTCTCTCTCTTCTTTTACCTTCTCTCTCTCTCTCTCTATTCTTTTACCTTCTCTCTCTCTCTCCCTTCTTTTACCTTCTGTCTCTCTCTCTCCCTTCTTTTACCTTCTGTCTCTCTACGGTCTCTCCCTCTCTCTTCTTTTACCTTCTGTCTCTCTCTCTCCCTTCTTTTACCTTCTGTCTCTCTCTCTCTCCCTTCTTTTACCTTCTGTCTCTCTCTCCCTTCTTTTACCTTCTGTCGCTACTGTCTTTCTCTCTCTCTCTCTCTTCTTTGACGTCTGTGTCTCTACGGTCTCTCTCTCTCTCTTCTTTTCCCTTCTGTCTCTCTCTCTCTTCTTTTATCTTCTGTCTCTCCCTTCTTTTCCCTTCTGTCGCTACTGTCTTTCTCTCTCTCTCTCTCTCTCTCTCTCTTCTTTGACGTCTGTCTCTCTACGGTCTCTCTCTCTCTCTCTTCTTTTCCCTTCTGTCGCTACTGTCTCTCTCTTCTTTTACCGTTGATCTCTACTTTCTCGCTCTCTCTCTCTCTCTCTCCCTCTCTCTTCTTTTCACAAACCTCAGAGGACAATAGACACAAACCACAGAGATCAATAGACACAAACCACAGAGGACAATAGACACAATCCACAGAGGACAATAGACACAATCCCGAGAGGACAATAGACACAAACAAGTAGACACAAACCACAGAGGACAAGTAGACACAAACCACAGAGGACAAAAGACACAAACCACAGAGAACAATAGACACAAACCACAGAGGACAATAGATACAATCCCGAGAGGACAATAGACACAATCCCGAGAGGACAATAGACACAAACCACAGAGAACAATAGACACAATCCCGAGAGGACAATAGATACAATCCCGAGAGGACAATAGACACAATCCCGAGAGGACAATAGACACAATCCACAGAGGACAATAGACACAATCCACAGAGGACAATAGACACAATCCCGAGAGGACAATAGACACAAACCACACTTACACTACTTTTTAGTAGTTAATATGTGATGTAAGAGAAAGAATTTGGGGTTAGGTGGGACCAATATGCAAAAGTTTCAACAGGGCATTCTAGGAACAGGGTCCGGGGTTAATCGAAAGGACTTTATCCTGGGGTCCCCGTCAAGCAAACTGTGTCCAAACTTCTAAAAGAGTCTCTATAACTATTGCCGTGTCTATCCTGCTGCGTAGGCTTGTCTGCTTCCCAAATGACACACTATTCCCCTTAGTGCATTACCAGGACTCTAGAGCTCATAGGACTCTGGTCAAAAGTAGTGCAATTAATAGGGAGTAGGGTGCCATTTGGGATGTATTCTATGTTCATTTGTATTTTAGAGGGTTACATCATAACATACATCATTAGCCTCAAATAGACTCCATCAAGTCATTACACGTTTCATTTACTTTAACTGCAAAATCGGGGGACTTTTATAGAGAAAGGGGGAAGAGAACGAAAGAAGGGGGGGTACAAACGACCTCGGCCAAAAAGCGGATTTGATCAAAAAAAGAAAAGTAAAAAAGTGATACCAAATCCAAAAACAGAGAAAGAAGCCCTGGTCCAGATAATTAGCAGCGATTCACCTCGATCGCCTGTT
>NW_027016835.1:77500-97500 GCF_036934945.1 Oncorhynchus masou masou
TGATACGCCATCCCATTTGGTTTGCGCTTATGGGACTATCATTTGTTTTTCAACAGGACAATGACCCAACACACCTCCAGGCTGTGTAAGGGCTATTTTACCAAGAAGGAGAGTGATGGAGTGCTACATCAGATGACCTGGCCTCCACAATCACCTGACCTCAACCAAATTGAGATGGTTTGGGATGAGTCAGACCGCAGTGTGAAGGAAAAGCAGCCAACAAGTGCTTAGTATATGTGGGAACTCCTTCAAGACTGTTGGAAAAGCATTCCAGGTGAAGCTGGTTGAGAGAATGCCAAGAGTGTCCAAAGCTGTCATCAAGACAAAGGGTGGCTACTTTGAAGAATATAAAATTCATTTGGATTTTTTTAAACACTTTTTGGGTTACTACATGATTCCATATGTGTTAGTTCATAGTTTTGATGTCTTCACTATTATTCTACAGTGTAAAAAAACAAGAAAAACTGTTGAATGAGTCGGTGTGTCTAAACTTTTGACCGGTACTGAATATAATGTAATTCAAGTCAGCTAAGGTCCTGATTAGCCAGTCCTGTGTAAGATGACACTGATGATGAGAAGTCTTGTGATGTTACAATATTCATGTGTGTGATACTGACACCACGTCTCAAATGTGTGATGTGAGAATTGTCCATTTCGAAAGGTACACGCTGAGTAGACAAAACATTATGAAGACCTAAATATTGATTGCCTTAAAGCCCTAAGAACAGCCTCAATTCGTTGGGGTTATGGACTCTACAAGGTGTCGAAAGCATTCCACATAGACTCCAACGCTTCACACCGCTGTGTCAAGTTGTCTGGATGTCATTTAGGTGGTGGACCATTATTGATACACACAGGAAACCCAGCAGCGTTGCAGTTCTCCTACAACAATAACCCGTTCAAAAGCATTGAAATATTTTGTCTTACCCTCTGAATTTCGCACATAGACAATCCATGTCTCAATTGTCTCAAGGCTAAAAAAAACCTTCTTTAACCTGTCTCCTCCCCTTCATCTGCACTGATAGAAGTGGATTTAACAAGTGACATCAATACTGTTCCTAATGTTTTGTCCACTCAGTGTATGTTAGAAGTTTCAGGTTTCAAACTTTATTCGCCACGTGCCCAGGATACAACAGGTGTAAAACAGTACAGGGGAATTCTTAACTTGAGAGCTCTTTCCCAACAATGCAGATGATAATAGAAAATAGAATAGAAACATGTATCCAAAAATAACATCAGTTTAAGTAGCCCATGTTAGAACACATGGCAATGACATATCTCCCCACACTAAACAGAGATAGTATGAGTGATGTTCTTGCATGGAGCACATACAGAAACGTCCGTTTCTTCCCTCCAACCCTCCCTCCTTCCTTCCTCCAACCCTCCCTCCTTCCTTCCTCTAACCCTCCCTCCTTCCTTCCTCCAACCCTCCCTCCTTCCTTCCTCCAACCCTCCCTCCTTCCTTCCTCCAACCCTCCCTCCTTCCTCCATGCTTTCATTCTCCGGACGTGAGCGACGAAAGACAACATCAATCACCTTGCAGACCTCCGCCACTTTCTCTCCCTCCATCTCTCACTCGCACCCCCCTTTCTTTCTTTCCTGGCTTTGTAATGGACAGATCTTTCCAATTACAGAGGGGAAAAGGAGGAGGATGGAGGAGGGGTGTCTGTTCGCCCACAACCCCCGACTGCTTCCACTTGACCTCCCCGCCGCCTCGTTTACCGGGAGAGACCACCGCGCCAGGAAAGCAAACAGAGATAGACATGTGCATTTTCTCTCTTAATCTTTCCTTCACTCTCTCTCTCTCTCTCTCTTTCCATTTTTCCCTACCTCTCTTTCTTAATTTTCTCTTCCGTCTCTCTCTCTCTCTTAATTTTCTCTTCCGTCTCTCTCTCTCTCTCTCTTTCCATTTTTCCCTACCTCTCTTTCTTAATTTTCTCTTCCGTCTCTCTCTCTCTCTTAATTTTCTCTTCCGTCTCTCTCTCTCTCTCTCTTTCCATTTTTCCCTACCTCTCTTTCTTAATTTTCTCTTCCGTCTCTCTCTCTCTCTTAAATTTTCTCTTCCGTCTCTCTCTCTCTCTCTCTTTCCATTTTTCCCTACCTCTCTCTCTTAATTTTCTCTTCCGTCTCTCTCTCTCTCTTAATTTTCTCTCTCTCTCTCTCTCTCTCTCTCTCTCTTAATTTTCTCTTCCGTCCCTCTCTCTCAGTCCCTGTCTCTCTATCTAATGCTGATGTCTGCATGTAGGCCACACACAACAACTGTCTGAGTCCTGCTCAACCCACTCACTAGCAGTCGCTGTGCATTGCTGCACACAGGCCCTTAGCACCATCACAATCTATCTGGTTGCTATGGGAGCACTGACCTGTGAATGGAGCCTTTTAGACTGGGTAAATCCACCCAACTGACCCGCATTTAACATGTATCTGTACCTGCAACTGCTTCAAACCCAACCTCAGTCCCGCAAGATTATTTTAGGCGTATGTGCCACAGCTGACTTGCCAGGCATGGACTCAACAATTCTGCTCCCTATAGGCAATATCAAAAAGCTAAAAAATATCCTAGGAAATAGGTTAAATCACCAGAGATTCTCACATGGCCCATTATATTAGGCTATCGGTATTGCTCTGCCACATCAGCAAATAGTCTAGAAGTAGTTTGAAGAGAGCAGATTCTGAGAGACTTGCACTTTCTCTTGCGCTACGTTTTATAGCCTGCCTTTTAGGAGTTGGACGATTTTCAGACCGAGATAAATATGGACGATCAATATTTATTTCTAACCAAATGTAGTAACCCATAGCCTGATCCTATTTAGGAAGTACATCTCCTTGGAAGGATAACGTGCCACGTGCTTCTCGGCCCGTACAGACTATAGCTACTCTATTTAATAGAGACGACACGCGCACCTGATCTCACGCGTGTGGCTACTGAGTCTGAAGCAGCAGGACTGGTGAGAGAGGAGACTTCTCTTTCTCTTGAGCTACGTTCTGCATACATGATATAGCTTATCCTTTGGGAGGATGATTTGCTGGCAGAGACAAATACATGGGTAATGGTTGGTTGAGCGCCCTGCACTTCTTTCCCTTATCAATAATGATTTACAGACATTGTAGTAAACTATAGTCTAATCATATTTGATTTAATTTCCTTGAAAAGATAACTACCACTTGGTTCTCCGTTTATGCATAGGCAGCCTACTCTATATATACATTATTTGTGGGTAACGAATGAATTAAAATGGCCAAAAATTGCCAAAAGAAAATATCTTCTCTTTGAAGAGAGCAATTTCTCAAGCAAGAATTTAGCTAGGATTGTCTGTGAGTGGTCTGAGTGGGGACGGGGAAACTGAAAACAAGCTGTTATTGTCAGAGAGGTAACTAATGTACAACATATATATAAAACACAGGACTGCACTGGGATTTTAATAACAATCATTTGGGGGTGCTTATATTTGTCCTAGTACAAACATGTACAAGTGTGTAGTAGTACTTATGTGTGAATTTGAAATGTGTTTTTTGGATATCTCAACTCCCCCTCAGAGTGAGGTCCCAGACAGGGTCTGCCTCAACAGCGAGCAATTAAGGTAAAGTGCCTCGCTCAAGGGCACATCAACAGATTGATCATGTTGTCAGCTCGGAGATTCAAACTAGTGACCTTTCGGTTACTGGCCAAACGTTCTAATCGCTAGGCTACCTGTCACCCTGGAGGCTACCTGTCACCCTAGAGGCTACCTGTCACCCTAGAGGCTACCTGTCACCCTCGAGGCTACCTGTCACCCTCGAGGCTACCTGTCACCCTGGAGGCTACCTGTCACCCTAGAGGCTACCTGTCACCCTCGAGGCTACCTGTCACCCTGGAGGCTACCTGTCACCCTAGAGGCTACCTGTCACCCTAGAGGCTACCTGTCACCCTCGAGGCTACCTGTCACCCTCGAGGCTACCTGTCACCCTAGAGGCTACCTGCTGCCCTCCGCCTGTGTGTTTGTGTCTGCATGCATGTGTATATGCGTTACCTGTCACCCTCAGTTTCTCAGTGCCGATGCTGATCTCCTTCTCGTCAGCGGAGAAGAGCACCCGCTCCCCGTCCGGACTCCTCACCTCGAACCTCTGACACTGGGCCTCCACCATCTCTGAGCCTGCGGGAGAGAAAGAGAATTAGACTTAAAAATCCCCTTTGTTGGGTCAATGTCATACAAAACACAAACACATTACAAACCATCACATATCACACCTCACCTCCATTGCAGGTGTTTACCTGAGGGCTAAGATGCAATGGTTTTTGAAGAGAGAATAAGGGCAGTTGAGAGAGAGAGAGTTCTAACTATTTGCACATCATTGTAACACAGTACATAGTCATAATGTCATTTGAAATGTGTCTCTTCCTTTGAGTGTAATGTTTACTGTTCATTTGTGACTGTTTATTTATATTTTGCTTTTTTATCTATTTCACTTGCTTCAGCAATGTAAACATATGTTCCCCATGCTAATGAAAAGCCAATTGAATTGAGAGATAGAGAGCGTGAAAGATGGTGCTCAACATAGTGTACCACTCGGTACAAACAGGTTCTTACACTGAAGTACTTGACTTAACAGCTTGTGGTTAAATGTTGCCTTTATACTGAACAATATCTATTTGAAAAGCCTTGTTTTTGAATGGCTGGTTGGTCATGGATGGTCATGTAAAACAACCTATCATGCTAGACATGCAGCCTCTGTAACTCTAACCATATGGCAGTACTGCACAGCACACAATAAGGAAACCTGACCATGTGCCCCTGTTCCATTGAAGACTTGAGGCAGAAAAGCCTTGGTCTACAACCAGAAACCATTGCTTGTCTTACATAATCAGGTCAAAGGTTAAAAAAAATACATAGCTATTAGCTATCACCTCCTCCAAATCTTTCCGACCTTCAGGGACTGATAGGAGAGGGCATTATTTGTTTGTTGCCTCTTCATCCCTCCCTCCATCCCAATCCAATCCACTCTTCCTCCTCTCTTTTCATTTGGCCTTAAGTCTTGCTAAGCTGAGGTTAAAGCCTGTATCTATTGGAGGTTTCCAGCAGGTCTACTGCTAGCTGCTCGGAGCTGTGGTCTTCAGCCATTCCATCTGTCACCTCGCATCCCAAGAGTGTCATGTCAGTCATAACAAGACTTTATTACTGGTGATCAACCTGGGATTACCTTCCATCTGATGAGGTAAAGAAAATGGCCGCTCCCTCTCTGGCCCTTAAACACGTCGGACAGTTAAAGCTATCCTGCTGTGCTGGCTGGTTTTTCACTGCTTTTTTGTTGTTGTTGTTTGTTTACTTATCAGGTTGTCTTTTTAATGTGTGTTTCTGGATTCCGAGGCTCGTTATTTCGTTGTTTAAATGGCACTTTTTTTCTGTTCTGTCTTCATTGATTCGTACTAATGAAAATAATTGTTCCAATGAGGATGAAAGGATTTGAAATAGTTTGCAATAAAGACACTGTGGGCTGTTATCCAGTGGAGATACATTTCTGATAACAATTAGTATTGGAGGCAATTATACTGTAGTCTCTTGAAATTGATCTTGAAAAATCAAACAAAGTTGGGCATCAATCTGTTCAGCAATGAAACGTGGTTTCTATTTCTTTCTTTCTGCTGGTGTCGTTTAAAAACCCATCATGTATGCAATTCAGATCCTCCTCATGTAGACTCCTAGAAGTGGTTTGCAGAGTTTGACAACTTGTTTTTCTACGAGCCCCATCTGATTAAAAGCAAAAAGGTGGAATAATGATGACGGTTGGAGATTAATAGCACCCCACTCCCGCAGATAAAGACAACCTAATTCCAATGGATGCCGATAACGACAGGAGTCCTCATTAAGAAAAGTGTTAATTTATGTGCTCATTTGATTAATCCCCACTTGACCGAATCTTACTATGATGGGTTTCTCAGGGGCCCTTATTCATATGCTGTGCCTGGCTTCTCTCCTGCTCTGCCTGCTGGCGATGGTACGGATATGATACAAGCAGACACAGAAAAGCAAAAGGGATGAGAGGAAAAGAAAGGATGCAGAAAGAGAGAGAGAGAGAGAGAGAGAGAGAGAGAGAGTTAGAGAGACAGAGAGAGCGAGAGAGACAGAGAGAGACAGAGCAAGAGACACACAGAGAGAGAGAGAGAGAGACAGAGAGAGAGAGAGACAGAGACAGAGTAAGAGACACAGAGAGAGAGAGAGACAGAGAGAGAGAGAGAGAGAGAGAGAGAGAGAGACAGAGAGACAGAGAGACAGAGAGACAGAGAGACAGAGAGAGAGAGAGAGACAGATTGGGGTGACAAACTGAGAACCAGAAATAAATAGCCGTGGCATCGCTGCAGACTACATCAAAACAACAGTGCGGTATTCAAATTAAACTCTCTCCTGCTGATGTCACTCCGTTGCTCTGTCTCCCTCTCTCTTGCTCCGGGAGAGAAGGGGAATTGCAGGCGTAGGGGGTGCGTTAAGGAAGAGGATGTTGGTGTGACGGATGTGGGGTGGCGGGCGTTACACTCCGGGGTCCGGCGACACACTTAGACGCCACGGTTGTGAATAAATTACTAGATGCTTCAAAAAACATGTAAATGCGGCAGTGACCAAGGCATCGAGTCACAGCAGGAAGCATTCACCCCCCCCCCCACCACCACCCCCCACCCCCGGCCAGGGCGCTGTTCTCTTCCATTCTACTCCGCCTCTCATTGAATTCCCACATTACTGTTTGACTTTGAGATAGAAAAGTCAAATAGTTTGACTCTGATTACATTTGCGACATGGCTACAACAGTGCTCAGCATCACCAGCGCCCGGCGTCAACAACCTCAACTCTCAACCGTCCTTCAGATCCCATAGACTTCCACTTACAGTAGATACGCTCCAAAGGTCATCAACATCTCCTCCAGTCCCCCAGATACAGCCACAGGGGAATTACTCCTAGTCACACAAGCAGAGCAACAACACCAGGAGAGAGAACAGGATTCAACAACCAGGCGTTAAACCACTGTTAATACTTGATGAACTTTCCGTGTTTTCATGCCGTGATCTCGGCGCGTTTTGTTCTCTGGCTCTGAGGTACATGACTTCAGTTTAAGAAAAACGTCGACTTAAGTGAGGTACATTTAGAATGCTCTCTTACGTTTCTGAACGTCGGCGGAAAGCCAAAAGCAGCGCTAACTGACTCTGACTGACTCCCTGACAGCTCCGTATGTCCTCACCGTCAAAAACGTCAAAACGGATGAATTTAAACATCCGCGGTATGTGGTGTAAGACAGTGATAAGTGGTTGTCTCACCAAGCTACCTTAGGATGAGCGTCACTCTGGGTAAGTGTCTGCTAAATGACCATAATAACTGCAAATGTAATATAAGAGGGGAAATGGCTGCTGGACGTCAACGAAAACACTCTAGAGCAGAGTTTACACTCACAACACTTCATGGGGTGGCTTGTTAGGGCACTTTGGAACACTTTGGAGAAGACAAGGACATTTCCACTTAGCGACAACCGGTGATAAGAAGTAGTTATATCCACGTTGACAGCAGCAGCCCACACTAAGGAGACAGTGGGTCTGGACTGGCGTCTGAAACTTCTGCTCCTCAGAAGATTAATGACAACAGGCCGTTATAAACCAGCTGCCGAGATCATTCATTGGTGCAGATTTTCCTGTGATTAGAGAAGGATGAAGGATGATCCTCTGTGGTGATATTGAACACGCAGGAAATGTCACTTGTTCAATCAGAGATGGGGTTCCAGGCAGACGTGACATTGCAGACGTGACATTGCAGACGTGACATTGCAGACGTGACATTGCAGACGTGACATTGCAGACGTGACACAGCAGACGTGACACTGCAGACGTGACACTGCAGACGTGACACTGCAGACGTGACACTGCAGACGTGACACTGCAGACGTGACACTGCAGACGTGACATTGCAGACGTGACATTGCAGACGTGACACTGCAGACGTGACATTGCAGACGTGACATTGCAGACGTGACACTGCAGACGTGACACTGCAGACGTGACACTGCAGACGTGACACTGCAGACGTGACATTGCAGACGTGACACTGCAGACGTGACATTGCAGACGTGACACTGCAGACGTGACACTGCAGACGTGACACTGCAGACGTGACACTGCAGACGTGACATTGCAGACGTGACATTGCAGACGTGACATTGCAGACGTGACACTGCAGACGTGACATTGCAGACGTGACATTGCAGACGTGACATTGCAGACGTGACATTTCACCAGCCAAAGGCTGAGTGCCACGTCAACGACTGTCAGGCAACACATTGCTATAGGATATAATGTGGTTAGTGAATATGTTCAACATCCAGGCGTCGTGAGAAAGCAGATGACTGCTTTGTAGTCAGTCAGGAACGAGGGCAGTTTGGTTGTTTGGGGAGAACCACAAAGGGGGAAGGGGCAATCCCTGTTTGGTGCCATTTTGACCTTTCAGATACAAAGTAGAGGGATGGGGGAAGAGACAAAGTCTAAAGTCATTTTTTCCTGTCAAAAATATAAAGTCTAAAGAAACAAGTTTAAGTTTTGAACTCGTCGAGTTAGTTGGTCACGGGAACTCGTCGAGCTAGCTGGTCACGGCCCCTTTGAACGAGGGCTGAGAAATGCTGAATTAATTTACTTTCAAAAGTAAACACTGAAGAAGGTGATGCAACACTGCGAAACAACGAGGTCATCGCTGGTCTCTTTTTGAAGTGCTGAAATCAGTCAGAGAGCGGAGTCTCCTGGAAGAAGACCTTTCGACTCTTTGAAGGTGCTTTTTGAAAAACTGAAGAGCCGTGGAGTCAGAAAACTGCAGCGCGCAGCACCTTTTACCCCAGGTTAGAAAAACAACACATGATTTATGGACAAACATACACAAATTATGTGTCTAAATAAGATTACACTCATTAATAAAGAGCGCGGGAGAAGAAAGGGAAAAAGTTTGGTTTCATCCGACACATTAATCAAGAGAATCTTTTCAGCCAGGGAGACGAAGGAGGCAAAGAAGAGACGCTGCTAAAAGGTGGATTTAATCACACACTCTTCATGGCTGTCTGTAAACACGGAGGCCTGCGGTGTCATCTGTACACACACATCAATAACCGGCATGACATTGATGGGAACAAAGCAAAATGAGTACTTCCTTCATAAAAATGGACAGATTCTATTCTAACACGTCCCAATATACCTATAGCAAATATGTTCTCATTGAGAATGATCTCGCGTCACAAAGCATATGCGCTGCTAGTTCATCATCTTTTATATGCCACCTGTGAAGAACAGTTGCAAACGGTCGGTAGTAGCCACAGGGAAAGACGGCCCTATGCCTGTACAGGCACAGCAGACATGATCAAATGTAGAATTCATATTCTTGTCACTGAAGCTGTCTCTTACCCAGAATGACTCAAGGGCAAGTTAGCCTTTGAGTACATACCAAATTGCTTAATAGCAAGTAAGAGCAAATACCAAAATAACAAGGAAGTAGAGCTTTCAACACCTGTTCCTATTGGACGCTAAGAATGGGTGACAGAGCGGGGATCCAATCAGAGTGCCTCATCTCTTTACCCCAAAGTCCTGTGTGTTAATCCCAGAACATCTCCGACTCCCACCCTGCCCACCCTGCCCACCCCACCCACATGATACAGCAGCTGGACAAAAAAAATGAGTGGAACGATTCCTCCGAGATAAAAGAGAAAATAATTACTGAGCAGGAGAAGATAACGGGACATAAATGAAGCCCGAAGTTTAGAAGCTCATTACAAAGTCATAGGGGAGTTTGCCAGTTTAAGGTTTGAAGTCCATTTCTTCTAGGAAACAAGGAGGGACAGGGTATAAAAGGGTATAAAAGTAGTGTTTTAGATAGAGTGTTCGGCTGGACGGTGAAAGTCACTTCTAAAATTGGCAGCGTGGCGGGTGAGAGTGATCCCTGTGACGTTTTTGTCACACTCACAGTCACATACGCCCTTATGCGCTGTCTTTCCCAAAAATGCATTTTGGCCCCCGTCGCCAGTTTTGGTCGCCTGTCTCCTGCCACGGTCGTAATGAAATCTTCCCGCAAAGTGAGAAAGCCATTTATTACCCAGAATACACTTATACAAATGAAAAGTCAATGACACACCTCAACAACAAAAAAAAGACAACAGACGTTCCCGTTCGCCCTCGCTGTCCTCCGAGCAGCTGGGCACCACGTCCAGAAAATACTCTCATGATGTTATTCTCTCCGAGGGGGAAGGAGGACACAGGACTAGGAGATTGCTGCTGTCGACTGATCCAAGGACACTTTTCAGTTTTTCTTCACTTCTGATTGTTAAGGATTTAGAGAGGCTTAGCTGATCCTAGCTCTGTGGTTAAAGGTAATTTCTACATGGAGAGGAAGACAAATAGCATTTTGGTGTCAGAAAGGGGGCCAAAAGCCTACTTTCAGTGGGCCAAGTTCACTTTTCATTTTTACGAGCCCTGATTCGGATATGGGCCATGACAGGTCCTCACTCAAATTAACGAGGTGACAGGAACAGGGAGGGAGGGAGGGAGGGAGGGAGGGAGGGGGAGGGAGGGAGGGAGGGAGGGAGGGAGGGAGGGAGGGAGGGAGGGAGGGAGGGAGGGAGGGAGGGAGGGAGGGAGGGAGGGAGGGAGGGAGGGAGGGAGGGAGGGAGGATAAAACAGAGTGCAGCACTCAAGGCTCAGTGACGGTTTTGTCTGTTCCTCTGTGCCACAGGGTAACTTCATGGCCTTTAGCAACTGGCTGAGGGAGGGTAATAAGGTGTGTGTGTGTGTGTGTGTGTGTCTGCACATGTATGTGTTTGTCTGTGTGTGAATGCATGTGCGTGTGTGTCGTTGGCTGGAGTTCCAATGCCCTAATAGCACCAAGGTGAACTGTGTTTGTGTGTCTCCTCCAAGGACCTTATGATCAGAGCACGTCGGCCGTGATTTCAAAGTGTGTCTCATAATTGACTGTAATATAATTTATCTGAGCTTATGGACAGTGGAACTTTGAAATACAGAGAGAGAGAGACAGTCAGACAGAGATAGAGAGAGAGAGAGAGAGAGAGAGAGAGAGAGAGAGAGAGAGAGAGAGAGAAAATTAAAGAGAGAGAGAGAGACAGACCCACAGAGACAGAGAGATACAGAGAGAGAGTAAATTACAGAGATAGTAAATTAGAGAGAGACAGACAGACAGACAGACAGACAGACAGACACAGAGACATACAGAGACATACAGAGAGAGAGTAAATTAGAGGGAGAGAGAGAGAGAGAGAGACCCACAGAGACAGAGAGATACAGAGAGAGAGTAAATTACAGAGAGAGTAAATTAGAGACAGACAGACAGACAGACAGACAGACAGACAGACAGACAGACAGACAGACAGACAGACACATACAAAGAGAGAGTAAATTAGAGAGAGAGAGAGAGAGAGAGGTCTGTGGATGTGGAGTAGAACTCCAAAGTACCACACTGTTCTCCTATTGGAAGATGAATGTTATCACTAGCCAGTTCACAGACGGAGAACAGGAAGAGATAGAGAAGAGAGGAGAGAGCAAGAGAGAGAGGGAAAGAGGGAGGGGGAGGAGTCAGAGGGAATGGAGGAAGATACAAATATTAGAGAGAGCGAGAGAGAGAGAGACTAACACACTAAGGTTGCCTGAGTACCACACTAAGAGACAGGGTCATACTGGTCTCACCAGGTACCCTTATCTCCTTGGACCAGAGACCACTAAGCTGATAAGTACAATGATAGCCATCTAAGAAGGTTGAGTCTCTCTCTCCTGTGGGTCCACTAGTCTGCCAGTGTTACTGCTATGTATGAGTCCCTTCCAGATACCAGTTTCTCCATTCCATTCCAGGTCAAAATCTCCCAATCAATCATGGCCATATCCAGCAGTCCAGCGGCACAGTCTCCCTCCGAAAGCCCCTTTCCTCCTGACTAGAAAGTGCGTGAGTGTCATCAACATGCTGACTCAGAGCTCCTTCAGAAACCCTTGGAATCCTTCTGGAATCTCTGACAGGAGTAGAGGAGGGAATTCTGTTCTGGACTTCCGGAACAATGCAGAACTCCCCAGAGCGATGTGTTGGAGCCAGCAAGTCAGTCAGTCAGTGAGGCACCATGCGGTGTGGCCCAGGGGGCGGGGATAGTTAACGGAAGCCCCATCATGGTCGGGTTCTCCCCAGCCCGGGGGTTTCTGAGGCCCGGCTGTCTTGGGGTTCCACTTCTTGGAACACAACTACCCAAGATGGGCTACTTTTGTTCAAGAGTCCAGGTAATCTGTGTGTGTGTTAGTGTGTGTGTGTGTGTGTGCTTGTTGTGTGTGTGTGTGGGGGGGCAGTGTGTTTGCATGTGTTTGTGTGAATGCGGGTGTGTGTGGGACGGGTGTGTGTACGTGTGTGTGTGTGGCCAGCTGGTGTCGGCGGAGGCTGACTCACCCACAGTGAGCTGTCCTGTTAGCTGACCAAGGTTGTTTCTTGCGTTCACCGTCACATTTCTGTCTGACTGCAGGATCAGAGGATTGTCCTGGAGAGAGAGAGAGAGAGAGAGAGAGAGAGAGAGAGAGAGAGAGAGAGAGAGAGAGAGAGAGAGAGCAAACCGCTAGAGCAAACGGCTACAGCAACAATGGATAATCTTCACAATAAATGTACCGGCGCTGTTCGGGGTCAAGGACGAGTCAGTCACTCATGCTGCTGCTTAATAAACCCCTAACAGGCACTTTACATGCCAAACCATACAGAATACCTCTCTTCCCCTTCCACCCCCATCTCTCTCTGTAGGGTGGCAGGGAGTCTAGTGTGTTGGGCCAGTAACCGCAAGGTTCAAATTTCCAAGCCAGAAAAGTGATGAAAATATATTGATGTGCCCTTGAGCAAGGCACTTAACTCTAAAATGCTCCAGGGGCATGTACTACTATGTCTGACCCCATATATCACTGTTATCTGTCTGGTGTATCTGACAATAACAGCGTCTGTCTGTCTGCCTGCCTGTCTGTCTGTCTGTCTGTCTGTCTGCCTGCCTGTCTGTCTGTCTGTCTGTCTGTCGTTTCTAAAACAACCACCGTACCTGATAGCAGAGTATACAACCTCACTGAGTTCCATTGAAGTCCAATGTGTTTGAAGAGACACATATCTAACAGTGCTCTGAACTGATGTTGCCCTGCAACGGTCCTCTATAAATAAGTTCATCCCTCTCCATTCCATCTGAGTACAACATGCGGTGATTGTGACTCACTCATTCCTAGAACATTTAGGCTTTGAACAGAGAGTGAATAATACACACAACAGCAGAACGCTGAGAACACTTAGTCGAAAGCTCAAAGTCAAAACTCTGTTGAAATGAGGATTGAAATGGAATATGTTTTTCATGACCTTCAACGATGAGTACGAATACATCTTCAGACTTAAAATGGAGAATTAGTGACTAAGATTGGGTTGCCGTAAATGTTGACATCATTTTCTCAGGATGACTCCATTGAGTGATTCATTAACATGAATCCCTCCCATGGCCATTGCCGGAAGCAATTTTAGAGAATCCCTATACAAAGGTACAACACAAAGGAAACCCCAGCAGTCAGTAAATAAACCCAGGTGTTTACACCAAGGAGTCATCTAAACTCTAGTGAATGGTCCTGATATGATCACTAATTCAATTGCTGCAGCACACAGTCTGTCAATACACTCCACCCTTTCGTTCAAATGCAAATGTCTCAGCCACCTTGTGAAGTCACAGGTTTATATTAAGCCAGCTAAATTGGGTAGTGCTATCTGGGATCCTTCAGACATCCATGCCCTAAACCCTAGCCTTAACCCCTACCCTTATCCCAACCCTTAACCATAACCCTTACCTAATCTTAACCTTTACTTTAACCCTGACCTTAACCCTGACCTTAACCCCTACCCTTACCCCAACCCTTACCTAATCTTAACCTTTACTTAACCCTGACCTTTTACTTAACCCTGACTTTAACCCTGACCTTAACCGTAACCATTTCAAATGTCACCGTCAATGGGGTAACGTCAGAGTTGGGACGTCCCAAGAATCCCTGATAGCATAGACCATTCTAAAAGTTGCAAAGTCAGTGGCGAGGATCCTCTGAAAAGTCAGCTAAATATTGCCCTAAAAGTTGAGAGGTGCAGCGGTTGAGGACCCAGGGTTGTGGCCTGAGACTGGCTTAGTGAGCTTGACTGCAGGTCAGAGTTCATTTGAGTCTCTGTGCAATCTGTTTGATTGGTGAAGAGCACAAACACCGTTAGAAACGCACGCACACACACACACACACACACACACACACACACACACACACACACACACACACACACACACACACGGGCTCAGGTGAAGGGATTTAGATGTCTGAAGTTCTGGCTCTTTAGAAGTGTGCCAGGTGCCGATACCTCTCTCCCAGGGCGCTCTCTTTTGTTCCTGTTAGTTCCTCCTTCCTCCACCCTCCCTATACACCCCACATACAGTACGTACATGAAATCTGGCCCTTTGTGATGAAGTCGCCTCCCAAGGTCAAGAGGAAATGTAGAAAGAGCTTTTGTAGAAGTGCTATCTATTGGAATTTTCCCTGGACCATGTGACCTGACCAGGTAAAACTACTGACCCCTCGTTACAAGCTATAAATGTAGTCGGGTAAAACTCCTGGTCCTAGCTATGAAAAACACTGAAACAAGAGACTTTGAAACGGGCACGGTGCAAAACATGACATCATCATTTGAATCTCAAAAACCAAAGAGGGGGGTTGTGGTAAGAGTCAAACAGGGTTTATTTAGAGCAGCTTGGCACCCATAGTCATAGTCTCAAACACACACCGCAGGGTGGAGTTCACTAGCGCCGTCCTGCCGCTTCGCCATCACTTAGGATAATTCATTCAAATAACTGTCTGTTCTTTGAGCCTCCGTCGTCACGGTCAGAGGAACAACTCTCACCTCGCCACTACTTGCTGATTCCAAGTCAAGGTCCAAATGCAAAGTTTCCGGACAGTGTTTTTTATACCTGCATGTGTGTAGAGGTGTGGGCCACAACACACTGTCAGGTCGATTTCTACCCGGAGACGAGGAAAGGTCATTGATTGGCCAGAGACCCCTAATCCAAGACTCGACCTGTTCCAGGCTGACTACATTGCAGATGCACGCCAGATCTAACAACGTCTGGATGGGTGTTTCACATATCAGATAACCACATCATATGATAAATCAACGTGATGCTCGACTGTCGAGGAGGTGGCACGCAACCATTGGCTGATGCAATGCAACATCTGCAATGTAGTAGGCCTGGAACACCAAGGTGACCAGTAGTCATCTTTACATACTTCTTCACTGAACCAAAATCGGTTCCATATAGAACCCATGTCAATTTAAATAAATGCATTAGGCCTTAATCTATGGATTTCACATGACTGGGCAGGGGTGCAGCCATTGGTAGGCCTGGGAGGGCATAGGCCCACCCACTGGGGAGCCAGGCTCAGCCAATCAGAATGAGTTTTTCACCATATAAGGGCTTTATTACAGACAGAAATATTCCTCAGGAAAAAAATACAAATAAAAGACTACCCACGATGCCCAGACTGAGATGAATTCATTAAATGCATTCTGAGAAGCAGGTCTCTCTCTCTATAATGAAAAACGTAGGGGAATGAATAAACTGCAGGTGACCCAATTTTTCTGTTGATTTCCCCAAATTAATATGCCGCTGTTTGGGCGTGAATTCAAATGAGAATATCCTGTTAAATTGGGAGAGAGTTGCTGATCCGATTGAGAGAGAGAGAGAGAGGGAGAGGGAGAGAGACAGATAGATTTTTCCCCCCATTCTGCCACCTGCGATTCATTATCCCCACTTTCATTGTTTTCTCCTGTTTATGACGGCGGGCCAAAACTTTAATAAATCACACCTGCTTGGCTCTAATTTTAGAATGCCGTGGACCGGCTCGGCGGTAGCATTCACCAAATCATTTCGCCTCACCTAATTGGTAAATACCCCGTTCTTGGAATTAATTATTTGCAATGGTGCGTATGATGGGATTTAGTATTGTTCTCCACACAGTTTCAATTGATAGGACTTTGCTCAGCGTGAAAACACTGGGCCCTGAATTCTTCCATGGACTCATCGCCCCGAGGCTCAGCCACTGTAGCCTACGTTCAATTGTGTGTGATTTGAAGTCACTGTGGAAAATAGCATATCCTAAATAATTACAATTAATTCTCGGTGGATTTGAGGGAAGCCTCAGAGCCCAAATGCTGATTAACAAACATATATTAATTTTTAGCTGGTAAACAGACATCCATGTAACCTTATAATCCCTCTTTCAAAGAAATAAACCTTCCAATTATTCAATCTCTTCCGCCTTCAATACTGTCCTTAAAAGGCTTTCTGATGTCGGTTGCATCTTATATTCAAAGTGTTTGTATTTTGGGCAATTACCCAGAAGCCTCTCTAGTCTAAGCCTGGGTTGGCTCTTCAAGTCCATTCATGTCCACATTCAACTTCCACTGTACTAAGAATAATTAGACAGTCAATAGATTCCCTTCACTTTGGTCGTTTGTATAGGCGGACGCACGTCAGAAAGCTGAATTTAATTAGTTGGGTAATAAGCGGAAGAGTGCAGGGTTGGATCGGTAGGGTCTTATCGGTCTTTCAGCTTTGCTGCTGTGAATAGCAATGCAGCTGGTGGAGGATAAATAAACTATCCCTCCACAGGACTCTCTGAAGACCCCGGTGTCTGAATTTAACCCTCTGAAGTGTGTGAATTTAGTAGGCGAATGAATGAGACGAAAAGAAAGAAAGTGCAACGCTTTCGGTGGCCCTCATAACGCGTTACTAGAGGGGTTAACAATCAATGGTGTTCACCAATGTGGTGTTGCTTAGGCATTCTGGACATCATTTTCAATTCTCCGCTCCCCTTTCCGACACATTATTCCATTGGCAGGTGCAGCAATAGTGTTTCCCGCTTCGATTACGTCCGCTTTCAAGAAACGAGCGCCAGGTGGGTTTTAGTGAGTCTCAGGACAAAATTGACACAACCAAAATGATTCAGTGTGTGAAAGAATGGATCCCTCGGGGGCGTACCACAACAACAGTAATGTACGTGCCTCTACATCTGCATTGCTTGCTGTTTGGGGTTTTAGGCTGGGTTTCTGTACAGCACTTTGTGTCATCGGCAGACGTAAAAAGGTCTTTATAAATACATTTGTTGATTGATATAGAGGATGGATGAGCCGGATTGGCATCGGTGTCATGTCTTATGTCCACCAGATGATATGAGTTTTGTTTTACAGGATGTAAAGCCAGTATTTTCCGTACTTGACGTTCGCTCTGTGTGTGTACTTCTGTTTGTACCTCCTCCCCGTAAAGCAACGCGCGAGTTGATAGTTTTGAACGCATGCGGTTCACAGAACGTAGCGTTGCCGACTGCTCCACTGACAATTAATGACTTCCCCCGGAAGGCAAAGAGTTTGATGCATCTGGTGGACATGAGGCATAACAGTGTGCCTCCAGGCACCATTTGTCTTTTCCCCAGCAGAGTATCTTATCGGGGCGATGGATCTGCCTTACCCCCCTCCAGGCCTGCCAAGGAGCAAATAAATCTGGCCCTGGAGAAGAAGACGCAACGCTGAGGTTCAACCTGGAGAACATTAGTTTAGGGAGCAGAAATAGTGAGTATAGTCATCACCATTCTCTGCAGCTCTACCTGACTACTTCACAGTTTGACTGTTTTACTCTGCCTGACCAGGACCTGGGTTGCAGGAGGGAAAATACAGCGACTCCTGTTCCTACCACTGACTAGCTGTGATTGTGGGATTCTCACTGTGTGTGTGTGTGCGTCCATGCGTTCGTGCCTGCGCGTGTCCGACAGCGTGTGCCTTTCACCAAGCAAACAGAATGCACAGAGAACTCCAGAACTCAGACCTGTAGTCAAGCTCCTAGCTACCTGCTAGGCTACAGGCTACAGCGATCCACCAGCCGCCCCCAATGTTTTGGTTACTGGCCCAATGCTCTACCTGCTAGGCTACAGAGCTCCACAAGCTGTCCCCAACCTTTTGGTTACTGGCCCAATGCTCTACCTGCTAGGCTACAGCGCTCCACCAGCTGTCCCCAACCTTTTGGTTACTGGCCCAATGCTCTACCTGCTAGGCTACAGCGCTCCACCAGCTGTCCCCAACCTTTTGGTTACTGGCCCAATGCTCTACCTGCTAGGCTACAGCGCTCCACAAGCTGTCCCCAACCTTTTGGTTACTGGCCCAATGCTCTACCTGCTAGGCTACAGCGCTCCACCAGCTGTCCCCAACCTTTTGGTTACTGGCCCAATGCTCTACCTGCTAGGCTACAGCGCTCCACCAGCTGTCCCCAACCTTTTGGTTACTGGCCCAATGCTCTACCTGCTAGACTACAGCGCTCCACAAGCTGTCCCCAACCTTTTGGTTACTGGCCCAATGCTCTACCTGCTAGGCTACAGCGCTCCACGAGCTTTCCCCAACCTTTTGGTTACTGGCCCAATGCTCTACCTGCTAGGCTACAGCGCTCCACCAGCTGTCCCCAACCTTTTGGTTACTGGCCCAATGCTCTACCTGCTAGGCTACAGCGCTCCACCAGCTGTCCCCAACCTTTTGGTTACTGGCCCAATGCTCTACCTGCTAGGCTACAGCGCTCCACAAGCTGTCCCCAACCTTTTGGTTACTGGCCCAATGCTCTACCTGCTAGGCTACAGGCTACAGCGCTCCACAAGCTGTCCCCAACCTTTTGGTTACTGGCCCAATGCTCTACCTGCTAGGCTACAGCCCTCCACAAGCTGTCCCCAACCTTTTGGTTACTGGCCCAATGCTCTACCTGCTAGGCTACAGCGCTCCACAAGCTGTCCCCAACCTTTTGGTTACTGGCCCAATGCTCTACCTGCTAGGCTACAGCGCTCCACCAGCTGTCCACAACCTTTTGGTTACTGGCCCAATGCTCTACCTGCTAGGCTACAGCGCTCCACAAGCTGTCCCCAACCTTTTGGTTACTGGCCCAATGCTCTACCTGCTAGGCTACAGCGCTCCACCAGCTGTCCCCAACCTTTTGGTTACTGGCCCAATGCTCTACCTGCTAGGCTACAGCGCTCCACCAGCTGTCCCCAACCTTTTGGTTACTGGCCCAATGCTCTACCTGCTAGGCTACAGCTCTCCACGAGCTGTCCCCAACCTTTTGGTTACTGGCCCAATGCTCTACCTGCTAGGCTACAGTGCTCCACAAGCTGTCCCCAACCTTTTGGTTACTGGCCCAATGCTCTACCTGCTAGGCTACAGCGCTCCACCAGCTGTCCCCAACCTTTTGGTTACTGGCCCAATGCTCTACCTGCTAGGCTACAGCGCTCCACCAGCAACCTTTGTTACTGGCCCAAACCTGCTTACAGCTCTCCACGAGCTGTCCCCAACCTTTTGGTTACTGGCCCAATGCTCTACCTGCTAGGCTACAGCGCTCCACCAGCTGTCCCCAACCTTTTGGTTACTGGCCCAATGCTCTACCTGCTAGGCACAGCGCTCCACCAGCTGTCCCCAACCTTTTGGTTACTGGCCCAATGCTCTACCTGCTAGGCTACAGCGCTCCACAAGCTGTCCCCAACCTTTTGGTTACTGGCCCAATGCTCTACCTGCTAGGCTACAGCGCTCCACCAGCTGTCCCCAACCTTTGGTTACTGGCCCAATGCTCTACCTGCTAGGCTACAGCGCTCCACAAGCTGTCCCCAACCTTTTGGTTACAATGCTCTACCTGCTAGGCTACAGCGCTCCACCACAACCTGTTTGGTTACTGGCCCAATACCTGCTAGGCTACAGCGCTCCACCAGCTGTCCCCAACTTTTGGTTACTGGCCCAATGCTCTACCTGCTAGGCTACAGCTCTCCACAGCTGTCCCCAACCTTTGGTTACTGGCCCAATGCTCACCTGCAGGCTACAGCGCTCCACCAGCTGTCCCCAACCTTTTGGTTACTGGCCCAATGCTCTACCTGCTAGGCTACAGCGCTCCACCAGCTGTCCCCA
>NW_027016836.1:0-10000 GCF_036934945.1 Oncorhynchus masou masou
GACCAATGAGAGGCCAGGACAATTATACAGGAAACTGATCCTATAGCACTGATGGTTTTTCTGGGATCTTAAGACCTTTTAAACGTTGGTGAGCGTTTCAATGTTGTTTGTGACATTGTGGTTGGGCCACAGATCAACAAGGCTTGAACCAACGCCCAGAACACGTTTCTAAACTCCTTCATGTTTCTAACACTGTGAAAGAAGTCTGAGAGAAATGACTATGAACAGCGTTGGCATTTATAATGTACAGCCCACGTTACTGTGAAAAGAGATGCCCTCAAAATGTTGTCATATGTGTCCTTGTCATGTCAACGTTAATAACTGTGGTGTACATTGTAAAAACAGGTGTACAAAGCCCTTTGTATTTTAAAAATACACACTTTTATACTCTCTCTTTCTATCTATATTTATATGTATGTTTGTACAGAAGAAAAACAAATGAAAAACAAATATTTTTTGATATTTTCCATCATATCATATATTATCAATCCATGTAGTTTTTACTCCAACGTTATTTGTATTTTGTATTTTGTGTAAACGGTAGATATTTAATTATTATTGAAAGTGTGTGTGTCAAGCACACGTCACCGTGGTGTAAGGTCGGCAGTGTGTGTCCCCGTCCAATACGGCATCCTCTTCCCTAGAAGCCCAGAGTCCTAGACACTATCTGGAGAATGTGGTTCCGTTTGGGATGTCGCCTGCGTGTCTGTGTGGTAGCTGTCAGTGTATCACTTTTCATTGTGACCAACGGATTGGACATAATAAAGCTGAAGTCAATGAAGTGTCAAAGTCCCCATTACATAACGATGTCAGGTGGGCCCCTTTTTTCATCAACTGACACCCACTCATTATCTAGTCAAAGAAATATGTATTTCTCTCCCTCTGTCTCTCTCTGTCTCTCTCTCTCTCTCTCTCTCTCTTTCTGTGTCTCTGTCTGTCTGTCTGTCTGTCTGTCTCTCTCTCTCTCTCTCACTCTCTTTCTGTGTCTCTGTCTGTCTGTCTGTCTGTCTGTCTGTCTGTCTGTCTGTCTGTCTGTCTGTCTCTCTCTCTCTCTCTCTTTCTGTGTCTCTGTCTGTCTCTGTCTCTCTCTCTCTCACTCTCTTTCTGTGTCTCTCTGTCTGTCTGTCTGTCTGTCTGTCTGTCTGTCTGTCTCTGTCTGTCTGTCTGTCTCTGTCTGTCTGTCTGTCTGTCTGTCTGTCTGTCTGTCTCCTCTCTCTCTCTCTGTCTGTCTCTCTTTTTCTGTCTCTTTGTCTGTCTGTCTCTCTGTCTGTCTGTCTGTCTCTCTCTGTCTCTCTCTCTCTCTGTCTTTCTCTGTCTGTCTCTTTTTGTCTGTCTCTATGTCTGTCTCTCTCTCTGTCTCTCTCTCTCTGTCTTCTCTCTCTCTCTCTCTCTGTCTTTCTCTGTCTCTCTCTGTCTCTGTCTGTCTGTCTGTCTGTCTTTCTCTGTCTCTGTCTGTCTATGTCTGTCTGTCTGTCTGTCTGTCTGTCTGTCTGTCTGTCTCTCTCTCTCTGTCTGTCTCTCTCTCTCTTGTTCTCTATCTCTCTTACTCCTTATACAAAAGTGAATGAATTTCAAATCAACAATTATATCCAAATGTGATCGAAGAAAGGGCTTCATGTGGAAATCAACATCAACATCATTCATTCTTCTAGTTACCCTTCTGTGTTGGCTCCTCCTACTGTCAAGTGTAGGTACTACAAGTCGAACAACAGTCAACCACGAGACCATGGCAACCAGGGAAAAATGTCTTTCTACGGTGTTTTGCTAATGAATACACTCCAGATGTGATGGGTTGGATGAAGACTCCATCTGACAGAGAGCAGAAGACGCCTCTATCTGCTGATTTCACAATCATCACGTTGCGTTAAAATGCAGTCAGTGTTGATGTGGTTTTTCTCACACCGCCAAAAGGCGCTTGTTTCCTGAGAACATCCCGTATGGTGGGTACAGTGGCTGTCAATTAACTAACGCATGACAAACACACACACGACACCGTCCTAACGCATGAACGCCTCCACATCAACACATATCACATGATAATGACAAACACACACACTACACCGTCCTAATGCATGACCGCCTCCACATCAACACATATCACATGATAATGACAAACACACACACTACACCGTCCTAATGCATGACCGCCTCCACATCAACACGTATCACATGATAATGACAAACACACACACTACATCGTCCTAATGCATGAACGCCTCCCACATCAACACATACCACATGATAATGACAAACACACACACTACACCGTCCCACGTTGTGACATATCAAATTACAATGACAAACACACAACCATACACAAACAAAACAATGTCCCACATGGTGATATATCAAATTATAAACACACATTCATGGAAATGCTGATTTCATTAACGAAGAGGAGAATCTCCTTCGCGCCACATTAACCACTAAGCTCACACACATGATAATGACACACACAAACACACACACACACACACGCACACACACGCACGCACGCACGCACGCACGCACGCAATTACAACACGACACACGCACACACAACACAGAACACAAACAAAACAATGTCAGGTAACCACCACAGCCTGTTGTTGTTGGGAAAAACGTTTTATAAAGAAACAAGGTAAAACTTTAACATATCTTTCTTGGTTCATTTCATTTTTTGCACAAAGAGGAGAATACTCCTGCAATAGAGATCAAGCCAATGCAATTAACCTGGAAGGATTCAACATTTATACAGAAGCAAAGCATTAAGTGTCACACACGCAAGCACATGTGCACACACGCACACACACACACATGTGCACACACGCAAACACACAGATGCATGCAAACAATATTTTGGATAAAAACATAAATATTCAGTATAATTACTCAGGTCAAAGAACTAAAGCATTAGTCTCAATGTGACATAGTAAAGGACAACTACCACCTGTGTCCTGTGTGGCTCAGTCGGTAAGCATGTCTTTAGCGTCGTGGGTTCATTCCGCTGGGACCACCCATATTTTTTGCACACAAAGCTTTGGACAAATAGCGTCTGCTAAATGGGATATATACTACATCATATCCTGTCTCCTATATATAAAGACTACATCATATCCTGTCTCTATATATATAAAGATTCAATCCTGTCTCCTATATATAAAGACTACATCATATCCTGTCTCCTATATATAAAGACTACATCATATCCTGTCTCCTGTATTTAAAGCATCATATCCTGTCTCCTAAACACACAGACTACATGTCATCTGTCTCCTATGTGTAAAGACTACATCATATCCTGTCTCCTATATATACACACATCATATCCTGTCTCCTATATATAAAGACTACATGTCATCCTGTCTCCTATAATAAAAAAAATCCTGTCTCCTATATATAAAAACATCATATCCTGTCTCCTATATTAAAGACTACATCATATCCTGTCTCCTATATATAAAGACTACAATATCCTGTCTCCTATACTAAAGCATTATCTGTCTCCTATATATATAAATGATCATATCCTGTCTCTTGTATATAAAGATCGTCTCCTGACATCATATCCTGTCTCCTATATATAAAGACTACATCATATCCTGGCATCCATATCCTGTCTCCTATATATAAAGACTACATCATATCCTGTCTCCTATATGTAAAGACTACATCATATCCTGTCTCCTATATGTAAAGACTACATCATATCCTGTCTCCTATATATAAAGACTACATCATATCCTGTCTCCTATATGTAAAGACTACATCATATCCTGTCTCCTATATGTAAAGACTACATCATATCCTGTCTCCTATATATAAAGACTACATCATATTCTGTCTCCTGTATATAAAGACTACATCATGTCCTGTCTCCTATATATAAAGACTACATCATATCCTGTCTCCTATATATAAAGACTACATCATATCCTGTCTCCTGTATATAAAGACTACATGGCATCCTGTCTCTTGTCACACCCTGGTCAAAATATATTATGTTTATTCTTCATTTATTTCGGTCAGGCCAGGGTGTGACATGGGTTATTGTGGTGTGTTTTTTGTCTTGGGGTTTTGTGGGATGTCTAGCGTTAGTCTATGGCTGCCTGAGGCGGTTCTCAATCAGAGTCAGGTGATTATCGTTGTCTCGGATTGGGAACCATATTTAGGCAGCCATATTCTTTGTGTGTTTGGTGGGTGATTGTCCTTAGTGTCCTTGTTCCTGTCTCTGTGTTAGTTTACACTAGTATAGGCTGTTTCGGATTTCGTTACGTTCTTTTGTTTTTGTAGTATTTGTATTGATTCGTGTTTACGTTTGTTCATTAAACATGGAACCCAATCTACACGCTGCATTTTGGTCCGACTCTCCTTCACCGCATGAAAACCGTTACAATATCTAACAACTCAATTATCTCTGATGGTTAACATCATATCAATATAAATATCTAACAACTCAATTATCTCTTATGGTTTACATCATATCAATATAAATATCTAACAACTCAATTATCTCTGATGGTTTACATCATGTCAATACAAATATTTAACAACTCAATTATCTCTGATGGTTAACATCATATCAATATAAATATCTAACAAGCTATGGTCATGAATTTATACAAGTTACAACATTTGATCTGGATTGTTAGCTTGAGTGTGGAATTGTGTCCCAAATGGCCCCCTATGTCTTACATAATGCAGTACACAAGACCAGGGCCTGTAGTTAAACCCATTGGGATCTGGTTTGACCAGGGTCTGTAGTTAAATGTACAGGGATCTGGTTTGACCAGGGCCTGTAGTTAAACCCATTGGGATCTGGTTTGACCAGGGCCTGTAGTTAAACCCATTGGGATCTGGTTTGACCAGGGCCTGTAGTTAAACCCATTGGGATCTGGTTTGACCAGGGCCTGTAGTTAAATGTATTGGGATCTGGTTTGACCAGGGGCTGAAGTTAAACCCATTGGGATCTGGTTTGACCAGGGCCTGTAGTTAAACCCATTGGGATCTGGTTTGACCAGGGCCTGTAGTTAAACACATTGGGATCTGGTTTGACCAGGGCCTGTAGTTAAACCCATTGGGATCTGGTTTGACCAGGGTCTGTAGTTAAACACATTGGGATCTGCTTTGACCAGGGCCTGTAGTTAAATGTATTGGGATCTGGTTTGACCAGGGCCTGTAGTTAAACCCATTGGGATCTGGTTTGACCAGGGCCTGTAGTTAAACCCTTTGGCATCTGGTTTGACCAGGGCCTGTAGTTAAACCCATTGGGATCTGGTTTGACCAGGGCCTGTAGTTAAATGTATTGGGATCTGGTTTGACCAGGGCCTGTAGTTAAATGTATTGGGATCTGCTTTGACCAGGGCCTGTAGTTAAATGTATTGGGATCTGGTTTGACCAGGGCCTGTAGTTAAATGTATTGGGATCTGGTTTGACCAGGGCCTGTAGTTAAACACTTTGGCATCTGGTTTGACCAGGGCCTGAGGTTAAACCCATTGGGATCTGGTTTGACCAGGGCCTGTAGTTAAACCCTTTGGCATCTGGTTTGACCAGGGCCTGTAGTTAAACCCATTGGGATCTGATTTGACCAGGGCCTGTAGTTAAATGTATTGGGATCTGGTTTGACCAGGGCCTGTAGTTAAACCCATTGGGATCTGGTTTGACCAGGGCCTGTAGTTAAATGTATTGGGATCTGGTTTGACCAGGGCCTGTAGTTAAATGTATTGGGATCTGCTTTGACCAGGGCCTGTAGTTAAATGTATTGGGATCTGGTTTGACCAGGGCCTGTAGTTAAATGTATTGGGATCTGGTTTGACCAGGGCCTGTAGTTAAATGTATTGGGATCTGGTTTGACCAGGGCCTGTAGTTAAATGTATTGGGATCTGCTTTGACCAGGGCCTGTAGTTAAACCCATTGGGATCTGGTTTGACCAGGGCCTGTAGTTAAATCTATTGGGATCAGCTTTGACCAGGGCCTGTAGTTAAACCCATTGGGATCTGGTCTGACACAGTGAACTATATAGGGAATCGGACCCTGGTCTAGGTGTAGGGAGCCGTGTGGAATGCATTCTAGGAGGGCTCTAGTGATGCGTAACCTTGGAGACACTGTGGGAGTATTACTACTTTCATTACATATGAATTGGATTTGTGAGTTCGTTAGAACAACCAAATTATGTTCTGCAAGACCTGGAGTTTACATCATGAACAGTAGTGCACTACATTTGATCAGGACCAATAGGGTGAGTAGTACACTACATTTGATCAGGACCAATAGTGTGAGTAGTACACTATATTTGATCAGGACCAATAGGGTGAGTAGTACACTACATTTGATCAGGACCAATAGGGTGAGTAGTACACTACATTTGATCAGGACCAATAGGGTGAGTAGTACACTACATTTGATCAGGACCAATAGGGTGAGTAGTACACTACATTTGATCAGGACCAATAGGGTGAGTACTGCACTACATGTCCAGACATCTGACAGTCTCTATGGGGGTGCCACAGTGTTTGAATCTCGGGCCGACTCTTTTCCCTGTATACATCAATGATGTCGCTCTTTCTGCTGGTGATTCTCTGATCCACCTCTACACAGACGACACCATTCTGTATACTTCTGGCCCTTCTTTGGACTCTGTGTTAACTAACCTCCAGACGAGCTTCAATGCCATACAACTCTCCTTCCGTGACCTCCAACTGCTCTTAAATGCAAGTAAACTAAATGAATGCTCTTCAACCGTTTGCTGCCCACACCTGCTCGCCGTCCAGCATCACTACTCTGGATGGTTCTGACTTAGAATATGTGGACAACTATAAATACCTAGGTGTCTGGTTATACTGAAAACTCTCCTTCCAGACTCACATTAAACATCTCCAATCCAAAATTAAATTTATAATCGGCTTCCTATTTCGCAACAAAGCATCCTTCACTCATGCGGCCAAACAGACCCTCGTCAAACGGACCATCCTACCGATCCTCGACTTCGGTGATGTCATCTATAAAATAGCCTCCAACACTCTACTCAACAGACTGGATGTAGTCTATCACAGTGCCATCCGTTTTGTCACCAAAGCGCCTTATACTACCCACCACTGTGACCTGTATGATCACGTGGTCACGCCCTGACCTTAGAGATCCTTTAAATTCTCTATTTGGTTAGGTCAGGGTGTGACTAGGGTGGGCAATCTATGTTTTCTATTTCTTTGTTGGCCTGGTATGGTTCCCAATCAGAGGCAGCTGTCTATCGTTGTCTCTGATTGGGGATCATATTTAGGCAGCCTTTTCCCACCTGTTGTTTGTGGGATCTTGTTTTTGTGTAGCTGCCTGTGAGCAGCCCAGAACGTCACGTTTCGTTTTTCTTCAGTATTGTTTTTGGTGACTTTCATATTAATTAAACATGTGTAACTCTAAGTATGCTGTGCCTTGGTCATTCATACCAACGTACGTGACACTCGTTGCCAAACCCACTGGCTCCAGGTCATCTACAAGTTTCTGCTAGGTAAAGCCCCGCCTTATCTCAGCTCACTGGTCACCATAGTAGCACCCACCCATAGCACATGCTCCAGCAGGTATGTCTCACTGGTCACCCCCAAAGCCAATTCTTCCTTTGGCTACCTTTCCTTCCAGTTCTCTGCTGCCAATGACTGGAACAAGCTTCAAAAATCTCTGAAGCTGGAGACTCCGAGCAGCCCACAGATCACTGCACCTGTACATAGCCCATCCATAAATAGCCCATCCAATCTTCCTCATCCCCATACTGTATTTATTTATTTATTTGTCTTGCTCCTTTGCACCCCAGTATCTCAACTTGCACATTCATCTTCTGCACATCCTACCATTCTAGTGTTTAATTGCTATATTGTAATTACTTATTACTATTTTACTATTTATTGCCTTACCTCTCTCATCCTACCTCATTTGCACTCACTGTATATATACTTTTCTACTGTATTATTGAATGTATGTTTGTTTATTCCATGTGTAACTCTGTGTTGTTGTTTGTGTCGAACTGCTTTGCTTTATCTTGGCCAGGTCGCAGTTGTAAAAGAGAACTTGTTCTCAACTGGCCTACCTGGTTAAATAAAGGTAAAATAAAAATAAATAAAACAATTGTATCAGGACCAATAGGGTGGTAGTGAACTTCATCTGATCAGGACCAATAGGGTGGTAGTGAACTTAATCTGATCAGGACCAATAGGGTGGTAGTGAACTTAATCTGATTAGGACCAATAGTGGTAGTGAACTTATCCTGATCAAGACCAATAGGGTAAGTAGTTCACTACATTGTATCAATAGGGTAAGTAGTTCACTACATTGTATCAGGACCAATAGGGTGAGTAGTGAACTACATCTGATCAGGACCAATAGGGTGAGTAGTGTACTACATCTGATCAGAACCAATAGTGTAAGTAGTTCACTACATTGTATCAGGACCAATAGTGTGAGTAGTGAACTACATCTGATCAGGACCAATAGGGTAAGTAGTTCACTACATTGTATCAGGACCAATAGGGTAAGTAGTTCACTACATTGTATCAGGACCAATAGGATGAGTAGTGAACTACATCTGATCAGACCAATAGGGTGAGTAGTGTACTACATCTGATCAGAACCAATAGTGTAAGTAGTTCACTACATTGTATCAGGACCAATAGTGTGAGTAGTGAACTACATCTGATCAGTAGTTCACTACAATCAGGACCAATAGGGTAAGTAGTTCACTACATTGTATCAGGACCTACATTGAACTACATCTGATCAGGACCAATAGGGTGAGTAGTGTACTACATCTGATCAGAACCAATAGTGTAAGTAGTTCACTACATTGTATCAGGACCAATAGTGTGAGTAGTGAACTACATCTGATCAGGACCAATAGGGTGGTAGTGCACTACATTGTATCAGGACCAATAGGGTGAGTAGTGGGTGAGTAGTGAACTACATCTGAGTAGTGAGTAGTGAACTACATCTGATCAGGACCAATAGGGTGAGTAGTGAACTACATTTGATCAGGACCAATAGGGTGAGTAGTGAACTATATAGGGTAAGTAGTGAACTATATCGGTAGTAGTGAACTATATAGGTAGTAGTGAACTGCATAGGGGTAGTAGTGAACTATATAGGGTAAGTAGTGAACTATATCGGTAGTAGTGAACTATATAGGGTAAGTAGTGAACTATATCGGTAGTAGTGAACTATATAGGGCAAGTAGTGAACTAAATAGGTAGTAGTGAACTATATAGGTAGTAGTGAACTATATAGGGGTAGTAGTGAACTATATAGGGGTAGTAGTGAACTGTATAGGTAGTAGTGAACAACATAGGTTGTAGTGAACTATATAGGTAGTAGTGAACTATATAGGGGTAGGGAGTGAACTATATAGGTAGTAGTGACCTATATAGGTAGTAGTGAACTGTATTGGTAGTAGTGAACTGTATAGGTAGTAGTGAACTGTATAGGTAGTAGTGAACAACATAGGTTGTAGTGAACTATATAGGTAGTAGTGAACTATATGGGTAGTAGTGAACTATATAGGTAGTAGTGAACTATATAGGTGTAGGAGTGAACTATATAGGTAGTAGTGACCTATATAGGTAGTAGTGAACTACATAGGGGTAGTAGTGAACTGTATAGGTAGTAGTGAACAACATAGGTTGTAGTGAACTATGTAGGGGTAGTAATGAACTATATAGGGGTAGGAGTGAACTATATAGTTAGTAGTGACCTATATAGGTAGTAGTGAACTATATAGGGGTAGTAGTGAACTACATAGGGGTAGTAGTGAACTGTATAGGTAGTAGTGAACAACGTAGGTTGTAGTGAACTAAATAGGTAGTAGTGAACTATATAGGTAGTAGTGAAATATATAGGTGGTAGTGAAATGTATAGGTGGTAGTGAACTATGTAGGTTGTAGTGAACTATATAGGTAGTAGTGAAATGTATAGGTGGTAGTGAACTAAATAGGGGTAGGAGTGAACTATATAGGTAGTAGTGAACTACAT
Source organism: Oncorhynchus masou masou (assembly GCF_036934945.1). Taxonomy (NCBI): domain Eukaryota; kingdom Metazoa; phylum Chordata; class Actinopteri; order Salmoniformes; family Salmonidae; genus Oncorhynchus; species Oncorhynchus masou. The sequence continues at coordinate 9,985 of NW_027016836.1, forward strand.
TTTTTTTTTATTTTTT
>NW_027016836.1:15000-25000 GCF_036934945.1 Oncorhynchus masou masou
CAGGTCACAAATCTTGCTGCTGTGACGGCACACTGTGGTATTTCACCCAGTAGATATGGGAGTTTATCAAAATTGGATTTGTTTTTGAATTCTTTGTGGATCTGTGTAATCTGAGGGAAATGTGTGTCTCCAATATGGTCGTACATTTGCAGTGAGCACATAGCCTGTCTTCTCTTGAGAGTCATGTCTGCCTAAGGAGGCCTTTCTCAATAGCAAGGCTATGCTCACTGAGTCTGTTTCATAGTCAAAGCTTTCCTTAAATTTGGGTCAGTCACAGTGGTCAGGTATTCTGCCACTGTGTACTCTCTGTTTAGGGCCAAATAGCATTCTTGTTTGCTCTGTTTTTTTGTTAATTCTTTCCAATGTGTCAAGTAATTATCTTCTTGTTTTCTCATGATTTGGTTGGGTCTAATTGTGCTGCTGTCCTGGGGCTCTGTAGGGTGTGTTTGTGTTTGTGAACAGAGCCCCAGGACCAGCTTGCCTAGGGACTCTTCTCCAGGTTCATATCTCTGTAGGTGATGGCTTTGTTAAGGAAGGTTTGGGAATCACTTCCTTTTAGGTGGTTGTAGAATTTAACAGCTCTTTTCTGGATTTTGATAATTAGTGGGAATCGGCCTAATTCTGCTCTGCATGCATTATTTGGTGTTCTACGTTGTACACGGAGGATATTTTTGCAAAGTCTCAATTTGGTGTTTGTCCCATTTTGTGAAGTCATGGTTGATGAGCGGACCCCAGACCTCACAACTATAAAGGGAAATGGGCTCTATGACTGATTCAATTATTTTTAGCCAAATCCTAATGGTATGTTGAAATTTATGTTCCTTTTGATGGCATAGAATGCCCTTCTTGCCTTGTCTCTCAGATCGTTCGCAGGTAGTCGTGAACTACATAGGAGGTAGTGAACTATATAGGGGTGGTATTGAACTATATAGGGGTGGTATTGAACTATATAGGGGTGGTATTGAACTATATAGGGTAGTAGTGAACTACATAGGTTAATAATGAACTATATATGTAGTAGTGAATTGTAGTGAACACTACACTACTACACACGCACACGCACTCACTCACTCACTCACTCACTCACTCACTCACTCACTCACTCACTCACTCAGTCACTCAGTCACTCAGTCACTCAGTCACTCAGTCACTCAGTCACTCAGTCAGTCAGTCAGTCAGTCAGTCACTCACTCACTCACTCACTCACTCACTCACTCACTCACTCACTCACTCACTCACTCACTCACTCACTCACTCACTCACTCACTCAGACAAACTGGACCACAGAACGCTCACACAGATGCAGAAACACACACACAGACATATACACACACAGAGAGACACACAGACGCCGTGGTACACCTCATGCACACACACACCACTGGGTGAAGCATTACTGACTAGATGAATAGTGACTCAACACAGACAGGAAGTAGAGAGGGGAGACTTACACTGAAACATTACTGACTAGATGGATAGTGACTCAACACAGACAGGAAGTAGAGAGGGGAGACTTACACTGAAACATTACTGACTAGATGGATAGTGACTCAACACAGACAGGAAGTGGAGAGGGGAGACTTACACTGAAACATTACTGACTAGATGGATAGTGACTCAACATAGACAGGAAGTAGAGAGGGGAGACTTACACTGAAACATTACTGACTAGATGGATAGTGACATTACACAGACAGGAAGTAGAGAGGGGAGACTTACACTGAAACATTACTGACTAGATGGATAGTGAATCAACACAGACAGGAAGTAGAGAGGGGAGACTTACACTAAAACATTACTGACTAGATGAATAGTGACTCAACATAGACAGTGTGTGTGTGTGTGTGTGTGTGTGTGTGTGTGTGTGTGTGTGTGTGTGTGTGTGTGTGTGTGTGTGTGTGTGTGTGTGTGTGTGTGTGTGTGTGTGTGTGAGTGAACCTGTGCCAGTATGTGTGTGTGCTTTCCACACCATTGTGTTCTCATCAACATGCTCCCTTTCTCCTCTAATCTGTCCTATCCATCTCCCCACCACATATAACTGGTCTTCTACAGGTGATGATGCTGCATCTACCACTCTGTAAAGGAATCAAAGCCCTTCTCTCTCACCACATATAACTGGTCTCCTACAGGTGATGATGCTGCATCTACCACTCTGTAAAGGAATCAAAGCCCTTCTCTCTCACCACATATAACTGGTCTCCTACAGGTGATGATGCTGCATCTACCACTCTGTAAGGGAATCAAAGCCCTTCTCTCTCACCACATATAACTGGTCTTCTATAGGTGATGATGCTGCATCTACCACTCTGTAAAGGAATCAAAGCCCTTCTCTCTCACCACATATAACTGGTCTCCTACAGGTGATGATGCTGCATCTACCACTCTGTAAAGGAATCAAAGCCCTTCTCTCTCACCACATATAACTGGTCTTCTACAGGTGATGATGCTGCATCTACCACTCTGTAAAGGAATCAAAGCCCTTCTCTCTCACCACATATAACTGGTCTTCTACAGGTGATGATGCTGCATCTACCACTCTGTAAAGGAATCAAAGCCCTTCTCTCTCACCACATATAACTGGTCTCCTACAGGTGATGATGCTGCATCTACCACTCTGTAAAGGAATCAAAGCCCTTCTCTCTCACCACATATAACTGGTCTTCTACAGGTGATGATGCTGCATCTACCACTCTGTAAGGGAATCAAAGCCCTTCTCTGTAAAGCTGTTCTGTCATGTCTGGGCTCCTCTCACTGTCTGGCTGGGTTTTATCGGCTCTATGTCTTTATCAGTAGCCTACCTGTGAGACAGAGGAGGGCTGGGCTGTGGTATTTTGGGCCTGTGTTTGTGTGTGTTTGTGTGTGTGTCTGTGTGTGTGTGTGTGTGTGTGTGTGTGTGTGTGTGTGTGTGTGTGTGTGTGTGTGTGTGTGTGTGTGTGTGTGTGTGTGTGTGTGTGTGTGTGTGTGTGTGTGTGTGTGTGTGTGTGTGTAGCCAGATAGAGAGAGAGGAGCTGGACTGTCAAGATACATACCAGGAGATATCATGTTTAGTGGTTTCTGGTTGGCCGTTAGACGAGCAGCTGCACGCTCTGAAATACAGACCCTCACAACTGTGTTCACACACACACACACAATCTCTCTTTTTCTCTCCATCCCCATTCACCCCCTCCATTCCCTTCTCTTTCCCATTGTCCTTCTGTCTATCTCAATGTCTGTCTGTATGTCCCTCTCTCCTCCTCCCCTCTCTCCTCCCGTCCCTTCTCTCCTCGTCCCCCTCTCCCTCGTCCCCTCTCACCTCCTCCCCTCTCTCCTTCTCTCCTCGACCCCTCTCTCCTCGTCCCCTCTCACCTCGTCCCCTCTCTCCTCCTCCCCTCTCTCCTCGACCCCTCTCTCCTCGTCCCCTCTCACCTCGACCCCTCTCTCCTCGTCCCCTCTCACCTCGTCCCCTCTCTCCTCCTCCCCCCTACCTCGTCCCCTCTCTCCTCCTCCCCTCTCTCCTCTCTCCCCGTCCCCTCTCCTCGTCCCTCTCTCCTCCTCCCCCTCTCCTCACCTCGTCCCCTCTCTCCTCCTCCCCTCTCACCTCGTCCCCCTCTCCTCCTCCTCTCCCTCTCCCCTCTCTCTCGTCCCTCTCACCTCGTCCCCTCTCTCCTCCTCCCCTCTCTCCTCCTCCCCTCTCTCCTCCTCCCTCCTCCCAGGACCATCTTGCTTAGGGGACTGTTCTCCAGATGCATCTCTCTGTTGGTGATGGCTTTGTTATGGAAGGTTTGGGAATCACTTCCTTTTAGCTGGTTGTAGAATTGAACGGCTCTTTTCTGGATTTTGATAATTAGTGGGAATCGGCCTACTCGGGCTCTGCATGCATTATTTGGTGTTCTACGTTGTACACGGAGGATATTTATGCAGAGTCTCAGTTTGCTGTTTGTCCCATTTTGTGAAGTCTTGGTTGGTGAGCGGACCCCAGACCCCACAACCATAAAGGGCAATGGGCTCTATGACTGATTCAAGTATTTTTAGCCTGATTCTAATTGGTATGTTGAATTTATGTTCCTTTTTTTTTGGCATAGAAGGCGCTTCTTGCCTTGTCTCTCAGATCATTCGCAGCTTTATGGAAGTTACCTGTGGCGCTGATGTTTAGGCCAAGGTATGTATAGTTTTTGTGTGCTGTAGGGCAACAGTATCAAATGGAATTTATATGTGTGGTCTTGGCGACTGGACATTTTTTGGAACACCATTATTTTGGTCTTACTGAGATTTACTGTCAGGGCTCAGGTCTGGCAGAACCTGTGCAGAATATCTAGGTGCTGCTGTAGGCCTTCCTTGGTTGGCCCTCCTTATTGAAACATCGCAATTCAATTCAATTCAAGGGGCTTTATTGGCATGGGAAACGTGTTAACATTGCCAAAGCAAGTGAGGTAGACAATATTCAAAAGTGAAATAAACAATACAAATTAACAGTAAATCTCTCTCTCTCTCTCTCTCTCTCTCTCTCTCTCTCTCCTCCTCTCTCTCTCTCTCTCTCTCCCTCTCTCTCTCTCTCTCTCCATATCTCCTCTCCATATCTCCCCTGCTGTTACAAAGAGCTTTCATAAAAGTAGTAAATGGAAAATGGAAGATGAAGAGGTGTCTGGTAATGGTAGCAGCTGTGGGAGATGGAGGTGTGTGTGTGTGTGTGTGTGTGTGTGTGTGTATGTGTGTGTGTGTGTGAGAGAGGTACAGGCTGTCTCTCAGTGTCAGCTCTGCTCTAGGCTCACACGCCGTTGCTGATTGGCCAATTACAGCCTTCTTCCTGGTGACAAGCGGCAGTCAATTTGCTCCCTCCCTCCTGTCCTCCATTCCTCCTTTCCTGAGTCCCTCTTCCCCTCTCTTTTCCTCTCTGTCACTCACTCTTCTTCTCTGTTTCTCACCTTTAGTCTCTCCTTTATCTGCCATTTCCCCTCCCTCCCTCTCTCTCTCTCTCTCTCTCTCTCTCTCTCTCTCTCTCGATCTACCTTCCCTCTCTCTCAATTATCCATCTCTCTCTCTTCTGTTCCCCCTCTACCTCTCCTCACCTCGTCCATCTCTCTCACTTTGAGAGGAGATGAGGCACATCTAAACTGTCTACTAACCTTTAGACTCACTGAGTAGTAGACAGGGACTAGAAAGAAAATGGGGAGTATGAGGAAGAGGAGGAACGGAGGAAGGACATTTTTCTTTCTGTCATTGAAATCAGTGTTGAGTACACACAGGTGTGTGGACATATATGCACACAGACAATACACACACAGACAGCTGTTAAACTATGAATAAGGTAATCCTCAGCCAGCTGTGAAACCTGGTGAAGTTGGGGACCGTATGTAGAGATTGATATTGGACCAGAGAACCCCTGGGGAGAGAAACAACAACAGCTATATTTGTGTTATTGGGAAAAGACGGCTGATGCCAACTCATAATTTGAGAGACTTTTAAAGATAAAATACAGTTATTTAACTTACCGTTGCTCATCAGCGTTACCCAGTCATAGAAACACATGACATTGTGGTAAATGAATACATAACTTTAGTATTTAGTGTTATATTAGGATCCACGGTAGTTATTGAATACATACCTTTAGTATTTAATGTTATATTAGGATCCACGTTAGTTATTGAATACATAACTTTAGTATTATATTAGGATCCACGTTAGTTATTGAATACATACCTTTAGTATTTAATGTTATATTAGGATCCACGGTAGTTATTGAATACATAACTTTAGTATTTAGTATTATATTAGGATCCACGTTAGTTATTGAATACATAACTTTAGTATTTAGTATTATATTAGGATCCACGTTAGTTATTGAATACATAACTTTAGTATTTAGTGTTATATTAGGATCCACGTTAGTTATTGAATACATAACTTTAGTATTTAGTATTATATTAGGATCCACGTTAGTTATTGAATACATAACTTTAGTATTTAGTATTATATTTGGATCCACGTTAGTTATTGAATACATAACTTTAGTATTTAGTATTATATTTGGATCCACGTTAGTTATTGAAAACATAACTTTAGTATTTAGTATTATATTAGGATCCACGTTAGTTATTGAATACATAACTTTAGTATTTAGTGTTATATTAGGATCCACGTTAGTTATTGAATACATAACTTTAGTATTATATTTGGATCCACGTTAGTTATTGAATACATAACTTTAGTATTTAGCGTTATATTAGGATCCACGTTAGTTATTGAATACAAAACTTTAGTATTTAGTATTATATTTGGATCCACGTTAGTTATTGAATACATAACTTTAGTATTTAGTATTATATTAGGATCCACGTTAGTTATTGAATACATAACTTTAGTATTCAGTATTATATTAGGATCCATGTTAGTTATTGAATACATAACTTTAGTATTTAGTATTATATTAGGATCCACGTTAGTTATTGAATACATAACTTTAGTATTTAGTATTATATTAGGATCCACGTTAGTTATTGAATACATACCTTTAGTATTTAATGTTATATTAGGATCCACGTTAGTTATTGAATACATAACTTTAGTATTTAGTATTATATTAGGATCCACGTTAGTTATTGAATACATAACTTTAGTATTTAGTGTTATATTAGGATCCACGGTAGTTATTGAAAACATAACTTTAGTATTTAGTATTATATTAGGATCCACGTTAGTTATTGAATACATAACTTTAGTATTTAGTATTATATTAGGATCCACGTTATTTATTGAATACATAACTTTAGTATTTAGTGTTATATTAGGATCCACGGTAGTTATTGAAAACATAACTTTAGTATTTAGTATTATATTAGGATCCACGTTAGTTATTGAATACATAACTTTAGTATTTAGTATTATATTAGGATCCACGTTAGTTATTGAATACATAACTTTAGTATTTAGTGTTATATTAGGATCCACGTTAGTTATTGAATACATAACTTTAGTATTTAGTGTTATATTAGGATCCACGTTAGTTATTGAATACATAACTTATTTAGTGTTATATTAGGATCCACGTTAGTTATTGAATACATAACTTTAGTATTTAGTATTATATTAGTGTAATGGTCTTCTTGTGGGAAAGAGAGGCGGACCAAAATGCAGCGTAGGTTAGTTTTGTGCATCTTTAATAAAGATGAAAGTACTACAATCTACAAACAAGAAACGTGCAAAAACCAAAACAGTCCTATCTGGTGCCACAAACACAGGAACAATCACCCACAAAGCCCAACACAAAACAGGCTACCTAAATATGGTTCCCAATCAGAGACAATGACTAACACCTGCCTCTGATTGAGAACCATATCAGGCCTAACATAGAAATGGACAAACCAGACACACAACATAGAATGCCCACCCAGCTCACGTCCTGACCAACACTAAAACAAGGAAAACACACACGAACGATGGTCCGAACGTGACAATTAGGATACACGTTAGTTATTGAATACATAACTTTAGTATTTATTATTATATTAGGATCCACGTTAGTTATTGAATACATAACTTTAGTATTTATTATTATATTAGGATACACGTTAGTTATTGAATACATAACTTTAGTATTTATTATTATATTAGGATCCACGTTAGTTATTGCTGAAGCAGCAGCTACCCTTGAATCATATCGTAATAGAGCAGCGACTAGACAAGTATTTAACCAGGACTGAACTACATCGATTTAAAATAACAATACAAGCTTTCATACATTTTATGCTAATTCATAATCATGTGATTTTAATAAATGCAACACACAAAATGAAACATTAGAACATTAGAACCTCTTGGCGTGAACAAAGCTTCCCTGTTCCTATAGTTACCGCCTGTAATTCATATCCTGAGGTAACATGGCATTCCCTCAACCTGTAGGCTTTTGGTTACAGGTGCGACTCGCTAATACGACTCACAAACATAAATAACAGATGTTGAATCTTGAGCCTTTTTAACAATCTTAACGGCCTTAAATGGTTAAATAAGCGTTTTGCTATTTAAAACCTGCATAGTCATACCAGAAGTGAGCTCCCACTCAAGTTGTAACTTGATTTGTCCCAGAGGGCAATTGGTTTGGCAGCAAGGAGCACATGAGAAAATAATTTAAAAGACCCATTTGAATTACAATGATAGTGAATAGAAGGGTTCTGTCGTCTGGACACATATACAACGCTAGTGAATTACAACGCTAGTGAATTACAACGCTAGTGAATTACAACGCTAGTGAAGTACAACGCTAGTGAATTACAACGCTAGTGAAGTACAACGCTAGTGAATTACAACGCTAGTGAATTACAACGCTAGTGAATTACAACGCTAGTGAAGTACAACTCTAGTGAATTACAACGCTAGTGAATTACAACGCTAGTGAATTACAACGCTAGTGAATTACAACGCTAGTGAAGTACAACGCTAGTGAAGTACAACTCTGGTGAATTACAACGCTAGTGAATTACAACGCTGGTGATTTACAACGCTAGTGAATTACAACGCTAGTGAATTACAACGCTAGTGAATTACAACGCTAGTGAAGTACAACGCTAGTGAAGTACAACGCTAGTGAATTACAATGCTAGTGATTTACAACGATAGTGAATTACAACGCTAGTGAATTACAACGCTAGTGAAGTACAACGCTAGTGAATTACAACGCTAGTGAATTACAAGCGCTAGTGAAGTACAACGCTAGTGAAGTACAACGCTAGTGAATTACAACGCTAGTGATTTACAACGATAGTGAATTACAACGCTAGTGAATTACAACGCTAGTGAAGTACAACGCTAGTGAATTACAACGCTAGTGATTTACAATGCTAGTGATTTACAACGCTAGTGAAGTACAACGCTAGTGAATTACAATGCTAGTGATTTACAACGCTAGTGAATTACAACGCTAGTGAAGTACAACGCTAGTGAAGTACAACGCTAGTGAATTACAACGCTAGTGAATTACAACGCTAGTGAATTACAACGCTAGTGAAGTACACGCTAGTGAAGTACAATGCTAGTGAAGTACAACGCTAGTGAATTACAACGCTAGTGAATTACAATGCTAGTGATTTACAACGCTAGTGAAGTACAACGCTAGTGAAGTACAACGCTAGTGAATTACAACGCTAGTGAATTACAACGCTAGTGAAGTACAACGCTAGTGAATTACAACGCTAGTGAATTACAACGCTAGTGAATTACAACGCTAGTGAAGTACAACGCTAGTGAATTACAACGCTAGTGGGTTTGTCTTGAACTACGGTGGCATTAGTGTCCCTCGCCTATGCAACCTTAAAAAAAAACACGTTAAAATGACATCATTGTTACGGTTTTCTTGCGGTGAAGGAGAGGAGGACCAAAATGCAGCGTGGTTATTTCGATTCATGTTTAATGCAAAGATAAACACGAACAATCAACGCGATAACCTAAACAGCCCTATCTGGTGCAAACAAACACTGAGACAGGAACAATCACCCACAAAACACTCAAAGAATATGGCTGCCTAAATATGGTTCCCAATCAGAGACAACGATAAACACCGGCCTCTGATTGAGAACCACTTCAGGCAACCATAGACTTTTCTAGAAAACCACACTATACCACAATCCCATTACCTACAAAAACCCCAAGACAAAACACACCACATAATTAACCCATGTCACACCTGGCCTGACCAAAATAATAAAGAAAACACAAAATACTAAGACCAGGGTGTGACAATCATACAAGTTGACATGTCATGGGGATTTTAGAGACAGCTGTCTGTTATCTTCCACACTAACGAAACTAAAACAAAAGGTGTAGATAAAAACATGACAGGTGATATGTGTCGCCTTTCCCGAGGAAAACTAATGGCGTGTGGTTTGTTCGTAACACCATCAAACATCACACCAACATTTGGACGTCGATCTGACGTTCTACACATCACTGCACCAACGACTGTGTCCTTTGGAATTCAAATGAGAGGATCACTGTCCGTTATTCTAGAATGAGCAACAAAAACAAAGACAAT
>NW_027016836.1:30000-32500 GCF_036934945.1 Oncorhynchus masou masou
GACCATGGAGACATACAGGGGTTATTCTACAGCTGACCATGGAGACATACAGGGGGTATTACATGGGTTATTCTACAGCTGACCATGGAGACATACAGGGGGTATTACAGGGGTTATTCTACAGCTGACCATGGAGACATACAGGGGGTATTACAGGGGACCATGGAGACACAGGGTATATTACAGGGGGTATTACAAGGGGGATATTACAGGTGGTATTCTACAGCTGACCATGGAGAAATACAGGGGGTATTACAGGGGTATTCTACAGCTGACCATGGAGAAATACAGGGGTATAACAGGGGTTATTACAGGGGACCATGGAGACATACAGGGGTTATTACAGGGGTTATTCTACAGCTGACCATGGAGACATACAGGGGTTATTACAGGGACCATGGAGACATACAGGGGGTATTACAGGGTTTATTCTACAGCTGACCATGGAGACATACAGGGGGTATTACAGGGGACCATGGAGACATACAGGGGGTATTACAGGGGGTATTACAGGGGACCATGGAGACATACAGGGGGTATTACAGGGGTTATTCTACAGCTGACCATGGAGACATACAGGGGGTAGTACAGGGGGTATTCTACAGCTAACCATGGAGACATACAGGGGGTATTACAGGAGACCATGGAGAAATACAGGGGGTATTCTACAGCTGACCATGGAGACATACAGGGGGGTATTACAGAGGTATTCTACAGCTGACCATGGAGACATACAGGGGTTATTACAGGGGACCATGGAGACATACAGGGGTTATTACAGGGGACAATGGAGACATACAGGGGGTATTACATGGGGTATTCTACAGCTGACCATGGAGACATACAGGGGGTATTACAGGGGTTATTCTACAGCTGACCATGGAGACATACAGGGGTTATTACAGGGGACCATGGAGACATACAGGGGGTATTACAGGGGACCATGGAGACATACAGGGGTTATTCTACAGCTGACCATGGAGACATACAGGGGGTATTACAGGGGTTATTCTACAGCTGACCATGGAGACATACAGGGGTTATTCTACAGCTGACCATGGAGACATACAGGGGGTATTACAGGGGACCATGGAGACATACAGGGGGTATTACATGGGTTATTCTACAGCTGACCATGGAGACATACAGGGGGTATTACAGGGGACCATGGAGACATACAGGGGGTATTACAGGGGGTATTCTACAGCTGACCATGGAGACATACAGGGGGTATTACAGGGGACCATGGAGACATACAGGGGGTATTACAGGGGTTATTACAGGGGGTATTACAAGGGATATTACAGGTGGTATTCTACAGCTGACCATGGAGACATACAGGGGTTATTACAGGGGACCATGGAGACATACAGGAGTTTTACATGGGTTATTCTACAGCTGACCATGGAGACATACAGGGGGTAATACAGGGGTTATTCAACAGCTGATCATGGAGACATACAGGGGTTATTACAGGGGACCATGGAGAAATACAGGGGGTATTACAGCTGACCATGGAGACATACAGGGGGTATTACAGGGGAACATGGAGACATACAGGGGGTATTACATGGGTTATTCTACAGCTGACCATGGAGACATACAGGGGGTATTACAGGGGTTATTCTACAGCTGACCATGGAGACATACAGGGGGTATTACAGGGGTTATTCTACAGCTGACCATGGAGACATACAGGGGTTTTTACATGGGTTATTCTACAGCTGACCATGGAGACATACAGGGGTTATTACAGGGGACCATGGAGACATACAGGGGTTATTACTGGGGTTATTCTACAGCTGACCATAGAGACATACAGGGGTATTACAAGGGATATTACAGGTGGTATTCTACAGCTGACCATGGAGACATACAGGGGGTAATACAGGGGTTATTCTACAGCTGACCATGGAGACATACAGGGGTTATTACAGGGGACCATGGAGACATACAGGGGTTATTACTGGGGTTATTCTACAGCTGACCATGGAGACATACAGGGGGTATTCTACAGCTGACCATGGAGACATACAGGGGGTATTACAGGGGGTATTCTACAGCTGACCATGGAGACATACAGGGGGTATTACAGGGGACCATGGAGACATACAGGGGGTATTACAGGGGGTATTACAAGGGATATTACAGGTGGTATTCTACAGCTGACCATGGAGAAATACAGGGGGTATTACAGGGGTATTCTACAGCTGACCATGGAGAAATACAGGGGGTATAACAGGGGTTATTACAGGGGACCATGGAGACATACAGGGGTTATTACAGGGGTTATTCTACAGCTGACCATGGAGACATACAGGGGTTATTACAGGGACCATGGAGACATACAGGGGGTATTACAGGGTTTATTCTACAGCTGACCATGGAGACATACAGGGGGTATTACAGGGGAGCATGGAGAAATACAGGGGGTATTACAGGGGTATTACAGGGGACCATGTAGACATACAGGGGTATTACAGGGTTTATTCTACAGCTG
>NW_027016836.1:37500-50000 GCF_036934945.1 Oncorhynchus masou masou
GATCTCTCATCCTCTCTTCTCTCTCAGGAACTCTTTCTCTCCTCTCTCAGTGTCTGTCTCTCTCTGTCACACACACACAAACACACACACACACACACACACTCACACACACACAGTCACACACACACACACACACACACACACACACACACACACACACACACACACACACACACACACACACACACACACCAGCACGCACACACACATCACACACTGCACACACACACACACACACACACACACACACACACCACACACACACACACACACACACACACACACACACACACACACACACACACACACACACACACACACACGCGCTGCTGGCAGGGCTGATGCTCTCAGCGTAACTGGGTTTACACTCCATTCCACAGCCACAAAGTCAAAATAAAAAAATCACTGAGGTCAGGGCCATCTTTATGATTATAATCTGACCGCGGGATTGGATATGTCTGCTCCAATCAGACATCAGTATTCACACAATGATTTGATTAAGCACTTAATTGTTAGCCGAGGCGTTATCATGGCTCTGTTCTTCATTCTCTTTTCTCCAGTCTAGTTTATCTTCTTCACTATACTCCATCCAGTCTAGTTCCTCTTCTTCACTATACTCCATCCAGTCTAGTTCCTCTTCTTCACTCTACTCCATCCAGTCTAGTTCCTCTTCTTCACTCTTACTCCATCCAGTCTAGTTCCTCTTCTTCACTCTACTCCATCCAGTCTAGTTCCTCTTCTTCACTGTACTCCATCCAGTCTAGTTCCCCTTCTTCACTCTACTCCATCCTGTCTAGTTCCTCTTTTTCACTCTACTCCATCCAGTCTAGTTCCTCTTCTTCACTCTCTCCATCCAGATTAGTTTCTCTTCTTCACTCTCTCCATCCAGTATAGTTCCTCTTGTCAATCTACTCCATCCAGTCTGGTTCCTCTTCTTCACTCTACTCCATCCAGTCTAGTTCCTCTTCTTCACTCTCTCCATCCAGTCTAGTTCCTCTTCTTCCCTCTCCTTCATCCAGTCTAGTTACTCTTCTTCACTCTAATCCATCCAGTCTAGATCCTCTTCTTCAATCTCCTTCATCCAGTCTAGTTCCTCTCTTCTTCACTCTCCTTCATCCAGTCTAGTTCCTCTTCTTCACTCTACTCCATCCAGTCTAGTTCCTCTTCTTCACTCTCCTTCATCCAGACTAGTTCCTCTCCTTCACTCTACTGCATCCAGTCTAGATCCTCTTCTTCACTCTACTCCATCTGTCTAGTTCCTCTTCCTCACTCTACTCCATCCAGACTAATTTCTCTTCTTCACTCTCTTTCATTCAGTCTTGTTCCTCATCTTCACTCTACTCCATCCAGACTAGTTTCTCTCCTTCACTCTCCTTCATCCAGTCTAGTTCCTCTTCTTCACTCTCCTTCATCCAGTCTAGTTCCTCTTCTTCAATCTCCTTCATCCAGTCTAGTTCCTCTCCTTCACTCTCCTCCATCCAGTCTAGTTCCTCTTCTTCACTCTACTCCTTCCAGTCTAGTTCCTCTTCTTCACTCTACGCCATCCAGACTAGTTTCTTTTCTTCACTCTACTCCATCCAGACTAGTTTCTCTTCTTCACTCTCCTTCATCCAGTCTAGTTCCTCTTCTTCACATGATTCCTCCATCCAGTCTAGTTTATCTTCTTCACTCAGACTCCATCCAGTCTAGTTCCTCTTCTTCACTCTACTCCATCCAGACTAGTTTCTCTTCTTCACTCTCCTTCATCCAGTCTAGTTCCTCTTCTTCACTCTCCTCCATCCAGTCTAGTTCTTCTTCCTCTTCTTCACTCTACTCCATCCAGTCTAGTTCCTCTTCTTCACTCTACGCCATCCAGTCTAGTTCCTCTTCTTCACTCTACTCCATCCAGACTAGTTCTCTTCTTCTTCTCTTCATCCATTCTAGTTCCTCTTCCTCACTCTACTCCATCCAGATGAGTTTCTTCACTCTCCTTCATCCAGTCTAGTTCCTCTTCTTCACTCTCCTTCATCCAGTCTAGTTCCTCTTCTTCACTCTACTCCATCCAGTCTAGTTCCACTTCTTCACTCTCTTTCATCCAGTCTAGTTCCTCTTCTTCACTCTCCTTCATTCAGTCTAGTTCCTACTCTTCACTCTACTCCATCCAGTCTAGTTCCTCTTCTTCACTCTCCTTCATCCAGTCTAGTTACTCTTCTTCACGCTAATCCATCCAGTCTAGATCCTCTACTTCAATCTCCTTCATCCAGTCTAGTTCCTCTTCTTCACTCTCCTTCATCCAGTATAGTTCCTCTTCTTCACTCTACTCCATCCAGTCTAGTTCCTCTTCTTCACTCTCTTTCATCCAGACTAGTTCCTCTCCTTCACTCTACTGCATCCAGTCTAGATCCTCTTCTTCACTCTACTCCATCTGTCTAGTTCCTCTTCCTCACTCTACTCCATCCAGACTAATTTATCTTCTTCACTCTCTTTCATCCAGTCTTGTTCCTCTTCTTCACTCTACTCCATCCAGACTAGTTTCTCTCCTTCACTCTCCTTCATCCAGTCTAGTTCCTCTTCTTCACTCTCCTTCATCCAGTCTAGTTCCTCTTCTTCACTCTCCTTCATCCAGTCTAGTTCCTCTTCTTCACTCTCCTTCATCCAGTCTAGTTCCTCTTCTTCACTCTCCTTCATCCAGTCTAGTTCCTCTTCTTCACTCTACTCCATCCAGTCTAGTTCCACTTCTTCACTCTCTTTCATCCAGTCTAGTTCCTCTTCTTCACTCTCCTTCATCCAGTCTAGTTCCTCTTCTTCACTCTCCTTCATCCAGTCTAGTTCCTCTTCTTCACTCTACTCCATCCAGTCTAGTTCCACTTCTTCACTCTCTTTCATCCAGTCTAGTTCCTCTTCTTCACTCTACTCCATCCAGTCTACTTCCTCTTCTTCACTCTCCTTCATCCAGTCTAGTTCCTCTTCTTCACTCTACTCCATCCAGTCTAGTTCCTCTTCTTCACTCTCCTTCATCCAGTCTAGTTCCTCTTCTTCACTCTCCTTCATCCAGTCTAGTTCCTCTCCTTCACTCTACTCCATTTAGTCTAGTTCCTCTTCTTCACTCTACTCCATCCAGTCTAGTTCCTCTTCCTCACTTTACTCCATCCAGACTAGTTTCTCTTCTTCACTCTCCTTCATCCAGTCTAGTTCCTCTTCTTCAATATACTCCATCCAGTCTAGTTCCTCTTCTTCACTCTACTCCATCAAGTCTAGTTCCTCTTCTTCACTCTCCTCCATCCAGTCTAGTTCCTCTTCTTCACTCTACTCCATCCAGTCTAGTTCCTCTTCTTCACTCTACTCCATCCAGTCTAGTTCCTATTCTTCACTCTACGCCATCCAGTCTTGTGCCTCTTCGTCACTCTCCTTCATCCAGTCTAGTTCCTAGTCTTCACTCTACTCCATCCAGACAAGTTTCTCTTCTTCACTCTCTTTCACCCAGTCTTGTAGCTCTTCTTCACTTTACTCCATCCAGACTAGTTTCTCTTCTTCACTCTCTTTCATCCAGTGTAGTTCCTCTTCTTCACTCTCCTTCATCCAGTCTAGTTCCTCTTCTTCACTCTCCTTCATCCAGTCTAGTTTCTCTTCTTCACTCTACTCCATCCAGTCTAGTTCCTCTTCTTCACTCTCCTTCATCCAGTCTTGTGCCTCTTCGTCACTCTCCTTCATCCAGTCTAGTTTCTCTTCTTCACTCTACTCCATCCAGTCTAGTTCCTCTTCTTCACTCTCCTCCATCCAGTCTAGTTCCTCTTCTTCACTCTACTCCATCCAGACAAGTTTCTCTTCTTCACTCTCTTTCACCCAGTCTTGTAGCTCTTCTTCACTTTACTCCATCCAGACTAGTTCCTCTTCTTCACTCTTCATTCACTCTTCTTTCATCCAGTCTAGTTCCTCTTCTTCACTCTCCTTCATCCAGTCTAGTTCCTCTTCTTCACTCTCCTTCATCCAGTCTAGTTTCTCTTCTTCACTCTACTCCATCCAGTCTAGTTCTCTCTTCACTCTCCTTCATCCAGTCTTGTTCCTCTTCTTCACTCTCCTTCATCCAGTCTAGTTCCTCTTCTTCACTCTACTCCATCCAGTCTAGTTCCTCTTCTTCACTCTCCTTGATCCAGTCTAGTTCCTCTTCTTCACTCTCCTTCATCCAGTCTAGTTCCTCTTCTTCTTCACTCTACTCCATCCAGTCTAGTTCCTCTTCTTCACTCTACTCCATCCAGTCTAGTTCCTCTTCTTCACTATACTCCATCCAGTCTAGTTCCTCTTCTTCACTCTACTCCATCCAGTCTAGTTCCTCTTCTTCACTCTCCTCCATCCAGTCTAGTTCCTCTCTTCACTCTACTCCATCCATCCAGATCCTCTTCTTCACTCTACTCCATCCAGTCTAGTTCCTCTTCTTCACTCTCCATTCATCCAGTCTTGTGCTCTCTTCAGTCACTCTCCTTCATCCAGTCTAGTTCCTCTCTTCTTCACTCTACTCCATCCAGTCTAGTTCCTCTTCTTCACTCTCCTTCATCCAGTCTAGTTCCTCTTCTTCACTCTCCTTCATCCAGTCTAGTTCTTCTTCTTCACTCTACTCAATCCAGTCCAGTTCCTCTTCTTCACTCTCCTCCATCCAGTCTTAGTTCCTCTTCTTCACTATACTCCATCCAGACTAGTTCCTCTTCTTCACTCTACTCCATCCAGTCTAGTTCCTCTTCTTCACTCTCTCCATCCAGAATAGTTCCTCTTCTTCACTCTACTCCATCCAGTCCAGATCCTCTTCTTCACTCTACTCAATCCAGTCTAGTTCCTCTTCCTCACTCTACTCAATCCAGACTAATTTCTCTTCCTCACTCTCTTTCATCCAGTCTAGTTCCTCTTCTTCACTCTCCTCCATCCATTCTAGTTCCTCTTCTTCACTCTACTCCATCCAGTCTAGTTCCTCTTCTTCACTCTACGCCATCAAGACTAGTTTCTCTTCTTCTCTCTCTTTCACCCAGTCTTGTTCCTCCTCTTCACTCTACTCCATCCAGTTCTGTTCCTCTTCTTCACTCTCCTTCATCCAGTCTAGTTCCTCTTCTTCACTCTCCTTCATCCGGTCTAGTTCCTCTTCTTCACTCTCCTTCATCCAGTCTAGTTCCTCTTCTTCACTCTACTCCATCCAGTGTAGTGCCTCTTCTTCACTATACTCCATCCAGTCTAGTTCCTCTTCTTCACTCTACTCCATCCAGACTAATTTCTCTTCTTCATTCTCCTTCATCCAGTCTCGTTTCCCTCCATTACTCTCTTTTCTCCAGACTAATTTCTCTTCTTCACTCTCTTTCATCCAGACTAGTTTCTGTTCTTCATTCTCCTTCATCCAGTCTCGTTTCCCTCCATTACTCTCTTTTCTCCAGACTAATTTCTCTTCTTCACTCTCTTTCATCCAGTCTAGTTTCTGTTCTTCACTCTACTCCATCCAGTCTAGTTCCTCTTCTTCACTCTACTCCATCCAGTCTAATTCCTCTTCTTCATTCTCCTTCATCCAGTCTCATTTCCCTCCATTACTCTCTTTTCTCCAGTGTAGTTTCTCTTCTTCACTCTCTTTCATCCAGTCTAGTTTCTGTTCTTCACTCTCCTTCATCCGGTCTAGTTCCTCTTCTTCACTCTCCTTCATCCAGTCTAGTTCCTCTTCTTCACTCTACTCCATCCAGTCTAATTCCTCTTCTTCACTCTCTTTCATCCAGCCTAGTTTCTGTTCTTCTCTCTGTTCTCCAGTTTAGTTGTAGATGTCAGTATTCTGTTCCTGTAGTTTCTCTCTGTTGTCCTGGTGAGCAGTAAGTCATTCAGCCTACATTGATTCACCATTCATTATTCCCCTGGAGAGAAGCGCTGCTAACTGTGCTCTCTGTGTGTGGGATTGTATATTTGTTCGCTTGCTCACACGTGTGTGTGTGTGTATGTGTGTGTGTGTGTGCGTGCGTGTGTGTGTGTGTGTGTGTGTGTGTGTGTGTGTGTGTGTGTGTGTGTGTGTGTGTGTGTGTGTGTGTGTGTGTGTGTGTGTGTGTGTGTGTGTGTGTGTGTGTGTGTGTGTGTGTGTGTGTGTGTGTGTGTGTGTGTGTGTGTGTGTGTGTGTGTGTGTGTGTGTACGTGTGTGTGAGACTGATGACCTGCTATGTTTCCCACCAGCAGAGGGCACTAAAACCCTTTAACACAATCCTTCTACTTTTCTCAATGCAGTGAGGAGATGATTATGTGGCTGTAGGCTCCTTCAATTCCCTGGTTATGCTATCCAAGGGCTCTTTTCTACTTCTCCCTCTCTCTGTCTCTATCTTTCTCTCTCGCTCTCCCTCTCTCCATCTCCTCATCTAACCTTCTCTCTCTCTCTCTTTCTCGCTCATGCTCTCTCTCTCTCACTCTACCCTCCCCTCTCCCTCTCTCACGCTCGCTCTCTCTCACTCCCCCTCTCTCTCCAGCTCCACTTCTCTCTCTCTTGCTCACAAGTTCTCTCTGTCTCTAAATATATTAATTGTGAATTCAGAGACAACTTTATCTAATGATTTAAAACAAATTACTTGAGTCCTCCAATTACAGCCATGCCAAGAGTATGTGTGACCTACCAGCTTTCTAATTGGGGATGAATCAATAAATAATTATATACACACACACACACACACACACACACACACACACACACACACACAAACACAGAGAGAAAAGGCTAAAATAAGAGGAGTGCTAAATGTTAGTCTTGTGGAAAGAGAGAGGGAAGTTACGCACGTTTAACGCTGTCACCATGGCAACAGCCCATATTTGGGGAGAAGGTACACACACAGCCCAACTCTGAAGCTTTTAGTATCCAGCTTCACTGTGTCACATCGACACCTGCTATAAAGTACATTAATGCTGCCAACACTTTATAATGGTGTTGATTTATTTAATCAATTACAGACTTCGTCTTTTGAGTGTGTGCTTAGATTCTGTGTGTCTCTGTGTGTGTGTGTGTGTGTGTGTGTGTGTGTGTGTGCTTGTATTCTGTGTGTGTGTGTGTGTGTTCTTTTATTCTGTGTGTGTGTATGTTTGTGTGTGTGTGTGTGTGTGTGTGTGTGTGTGTGTGTGTGTGTGTGTGTGTGTGTGTGTGTGTGTGTGTGTGTGTGTGTGTGTGTGTGTGTGCTTGTATTCTGTGTGTGTGTCTGTGTGTGTGTGGGCATGCTAATATTATATTTATATGCTTGTATTCTGTCTGTGTGTGTATTTCTGTATGTGTGTGTGTGTGTGCTTGTATTCTGTGTGTGTGCTTGTATTCTGTGTGGTTGCATGTGTGTGTGTGTTTGCTTGTAATCTGTGTGTGTGCTTGCATTCTGTGTGTGTATGTATGTGTGTGTGTGTCTGTGTGTGCTTGCATTCTGTGTGTGTGTATGTATGTGTGTGTGTGTCTGTGTGTGCTTGTAATCTGTGTGTGTGTATGTATGTTTGTGTGTGTATGTTTGTGTGTGTATGTTTGTGTGTGTATGTATGTGTGTGTGTTTATGTTTGTATTATGTGTGTGTTAATGTGCATCTTTAACTGTTTTAGATATAATACCTCACCTCATAGTACACTATAATACCTCACCTTATAGTACACTATAATACCTCACCTTATGGTACACTATACTAACTATAATACCTCACCTTATAGTACACTATAATACCTCACCTTATAGTACACTATAATACCTCACCTTATAGTACACTATACGAACTATAATACCTCACCTTATGGTACACTATACTAACTATAATACCTCACCTTATAGTACTATAATAACTATAATACCTCACCTTATAGTACACTATAATACCTCACCTTATAGTACACTATACTAACTATAATACCTCACCTTATAGTACACTATAATAACTATAATACCTCACCTTATAGTACACTATAATAACTATAATACCTCACCTTATTGTACACTATAGTAACTATAATACCTCACCTTATAGTACACTATAATACCTCACCTTATAGTACACTATAATAACTATAATACCTCACCTTATAGTACACTATAATACCTCACCTTATAGTACTATCTACCTCACCTTATATAACTATAATACCTCACCTTATAGTACACTATAGTAACTATAATACCTCACCTTATAGTACACTATAATAACTATAATACCTCACCTTATAGTACACTATAATACCTCACCTTATAGTACACTATAATAACTATAATACCTCACCCTGTACTATAATAACTATAATACCTCACCTTATAGTACACTATAATAACTATAATACCTCACCTTATAGTACACTATAATAACTATAATACCTCACCTTATAGTACACTATAGTAACTATAATACCTCACCTTATTGTACACTATAATAACTATAATACCTCACCTTATAGTACACTATAATAACTATAATACCTCACCTTATAGTAGTACCTTATAGTACTCTATAATAACTATAATACCTCACCTTATAGTACACTATAGTAACTATAATACCTCACCTTATAGTACACTATAATAACTATAATACCTCACCTTATAGTACACTATAGTAACTATAATACCTCACCTTATAGTACACTATAATAACTATAATACCTCACCTTATAGTACACTATAATAACTATAATACCTCACCTTATAGTACACTATAATAACTATAATACCTCACCTTATTGTACACTATAATAACTATAATACCTCACCTTATAGTACACTATAATAACTATAATACTCACCTTATAGTACACTATAATACCTCACCTTATAGTACACTATAATAACTATAATACCTCACCTTATAGTACACCATAATTGTCACGCCTTGGTCTTAGTATTTTGTGTTTTAGTTTATTAGTTAGTCAGACCAGGGTGTGACATGGGGTTATTATGTATTTCGTAGTATTGGGGTTTGTAGTGTTTGGGATTGTAGTTGATTAGGGGTGTGTGTGTGTTTAATAGGTTGGCTGCCTGAGGCGGTTCTCAATCAGAGTCAGGTGATTCTCGTTGTCGCTGATTGGGAACCGTATTTAGGTGGCCTGGTTTTCTCCTTGTATTTCGTGGGTGATTGTTCCTGTCTCTGTGTAGTGTGCACCAGTCAGGCTGTAATAGGTTTCACCTTCTGTTTGTTGTTTTTGAATTTATTAGTTATTCGTGTATAGTTTGTTCGTTTGTCTTCCTAATAAACATGAGTAACTTACACGCTGCATTATCGGTCCGACTCTCTTTCAACTAAAGAAGAACGCAGTTACAGAATCACCCACCACACTCGGACCGAGCAGCGTGTCAACAGGCAGGAGCAGCGCAAAGAGGAGCCGCGTTTTAAGGATTTCTGGACATGGGAGGAAATCCTTGACGGAAGAGGACCCTGGGCTAAACCAGAGGAGTGTAACCGCCCAAAGGTGCAGCAGGCGAAGTTGAAACAGGAGCTACACGAGAGACAACAGAAGCAGCTTCAGTGGGAGAGGCTACACCATTTAGAGAATTGGACATGGGAGGAGGAACTGGACGGAGAAGGACCCTGGGCTCAGCCTGGTGAATATCGCCGCCCCAAGTAGGAACTGGAATTATTCGGTGAATGGACATGGGAAGACGTACTGGATGGTAAAGGTTGCTACACTTGGGAGGAGATATTGGCCGGAAGAAATCGCCTCCCATGGCAACAGGTGGATGCAATAAGGAGAGCAGAGGCAGCCGGAGATAGGAGCCGACGATACGAGGGAACACGGTTGGCAAGGAAGCCCGAAAAGCAGCCCCAAAATTTTTTTTGGGGGGGGCTATCAGGGAGTATGGCTGCGTCAGGTAGGAGACCAGCGCAATCTCCCTGTGCTTACCGGGGGGCTAGAGAGACCGGGCAGGCACCGTGTTATGCAGTGGTGCGCACTTTGTCCCCAGTGCGGGTGCATAGCCCGGTGCGGTATATTTCAGCTCCACGTATCGGCCGGGCTAGATTGAGCGTCGAGCCAAATGCTATGAAGCCGGCTCTACGCATCTGGTCTCCAGTGCGTCACCTTGGGCCGGTTTTCATGGCACCAGCCTTGCGCTCTGTGTCTCCGGTTCGCCTACATAGCCCAGTGCGGGCTATTTCTCCTCACAGCACTGGCAGGGCAACCGAGAGTATTCAACCAGGTAAGGTTGGGCAGGCTCGGTGCTCAAGAGCTCCAGTGCGCCTGCACGGTCCGGTCTATCCAGAACCACCTCCACACCCCAGCCCTCCAGTAGCAGCTCCCCGCACTAGGCTTCCTGTGCGTGTCCTCGACCAAATACCACCAGTGCCAGCACCATGCATCAGGCCTACAGTGCGCCTCGCCTGTTCAGCGCAGCCAGCGCTTTCTCCCTCTCCTGCGCTGTCGGAGTCTCCCGTCTGTTCAGCGGTTCTAGAGCCTTCCTCCTCTACAGCGCTAATAACGCTGCCGGAGCCTCCTGTCTGTATAGAGCAGCCTAAGCTGCCAGTCTACATTGAGCAGCCAGAGCTGTCAGTTTGCATAGAGCAGCCTGAGCTGCTAGTCTGCATGGAGCAGCTAGTCTGCATGGAGCAGCCAGATCTGCCAGTCAGCCAGACTCTTCCAGATCTGCCAGTCAGCCAGACTCTTCCAGTCAGCCAGACTCTTCCAGTCAGCCAGACTCTTCCAGATCTGCCAGTCAACCAGACTCTTCCAGATCTGCCAGTCAACCAGACTCTTCCAGATCTGCCAGTCAGCCAGACTCTTCCAGTCAGCCAGACTCTTCCAGATCTGCCAGTCATACCAGACTCTTCCAGATCTGCCAGTCAGCCAGACTCTTCCAGTCAGCCAGACTCTTCCAGTCAGCCAGACTCTTCCAGATCTGCCAGTCGACCAGACTCTACCAGATCTACCAGTCGACCAGACTCTTCCAGATCTGCCAGTCAACCAGACTCTTCCAGATCTGCCAGTCAACCAGACTCTTCCAGATCTGCCAGTCAGCCAGACTCTTCCAGATCTGCCAGTCAACCAGACTCTTCCAGATCTGCCAGTCAACCAGACTCTTCCAGATCTGCTAGTCAGCCAGGATCCTCCAGTCAGCCAGGATCTGCCAGATCTGCCTGTCAGCCAGTATCCGCCAGTCAGCCAGGATCTGCCAGATCTGCTAGTCAGCCAGGATCCGCCAGTCGGCCAGGATCCGCCAGTCAGCCAGGATCCGCCAGTCGGCCAGGATCTGCCAGTCAGCCAGGATCCGCCAGTCAGCCAGGATCTGCCGGATTCAACTTCCTGGCTGTGCTTTTTCTCAGTACTGGGCTAGCCTCTCAGTCCCGAGCTGCCCATCAGTCCCAGCTGTCCCTCAGGCCCGAGCTGCTTCAGTCCCGAGCTGCCCCTCAGTCCCGAGCTGCCCCTCAGTCCCGAGCTGCCCCTCAGTCCCGAGCTGCCCATCAGTCCCGAGCTGTCCCTCAGGCCCGAGCTGCTTCAGTCCTCAGTCCCGAGCTGCCCCTCAGTAGTGCCCCTCAGTCACGAGCTGCTCCTCTGTTATGTAGGGTTCTGGGTGAGGACTATTCGGCCATGGTCAGCGGTTAGGGTGGATTATCCATGGACACTATAAGGGGAGGAACAATGTCATTTATGAAGTGGGGTCCACGTCCGGAGCCGGAACCGCCACCATGGACAGACGCCCACCCGGACCCTCCCTATGGTTTTGAGGTGCGTTCGGGAGTCCGCACCTTAGGGGGGTTCTGTCACGCCTTGGTCTTAGTATTTTGTGTTTTAGTTTATTAGTTAGTCAGACCAGGGTGTGACATGGGGTTATTATGTATTGTATTTTCGTATTGGGGTTTGTAGTGTTTGGGATTGTAGTTGATTAGGGGTGTGTGTGTGTTTAATAGGTTGGCTGCCTGAGGCGGTTCTCAATCAGAGTCAGGTGATTCTCGTTGTCGCTGATTGGGAACCGTATATATAGGTAGCCTGGTTTTCGCCTTGTATTTCGTGGGTGATTGTTCCTGTCTCTGTGTAGTGTGCACCAGTCAGGCCGTAATAGGTTTCACGTTCTGTTTGTTGTTTTTGAATTTATTAGTTATCCGTGTATAGTTCTATAATTCGTTTGTCTTCCTAATAAATATGAGTAACTTACACGCTGCATTTCGGTCCGACTCTCTTTCAACTAAAGAAGAACACCTTATTACAATAATACCTCACCTTATAGTACACTATAATACCTCACCTTATAGTACACTATAATACCTATAATACCTCACTTTATAGTACACTATAATACCTCACCTTATAGTACACTATACTAACTATAATACCTCACCTTATAGTACACTATAATAACTATAATACCACCTTATAGTACACTATAGTAACTATAATACCTCACCTTATTGTACACTATAGTAACTATAATACCTCACCTTATAGTACACTATAATATCTCACCTTATAGTACTCTATAATAACCTTCATACCTCACCTTATAGTACTCTATAATAACTATTCTACCTCACCTTATAGTACACTATAATAACTATAATACCTCACCTTATAGTACACTATAG
>NW_027016836.1:57500-95000 GCF_036934945.1 Oncorhynchus masou masou
AGTAGACCAGCGACGACGAGCGCCGAGCACCACCCGAACAAGAAGGGGAGTCACCTTCGGTAATATTCGTGACAGTACCCCCCCCTGACTCGCAGCTTCCGCAGCGCGCCGACGCTGGCCTCGGGGACGACCCGGGGGCCGAGGCGCCGGGCGATCCGGACGGAGGTGATGAAACTCTATCAACATAGATGGATCTAGAATATCCCTCACCGGAACCCAGCACCTCTCCTCCGGACCGTACCCCTCCCAGTCAACGAGGTACTGCAAGCCCCTCACTCGATGTCCAGAGGGGGCGGAGGAACCTCCGGAACCTCACCTTCCTGCATGGGACCAGCTACCACCGGCCTGAGAAGATACACATGAAACGAGGGGTTAATACGATAATACGAAGGAAGTAATAATCGATAACAAACCTTGTTTATTCTCCTCAGGACTTTAAATGGCCCTATACACTGCGGACCCAGCTTCCGGCAGGGCATGCGGAGGGGCAGGTTTCGGGTCGAGAGCCAGACCCTGTCCCCAGGTGCAAACACGGGTGCCTCACTGCGGTGACGGTCAGCGCTCTTCTTCTGCCTTACACTCGCTTGGCGTAATGACTCTTGGACAGCCCTCCAGGTCTCCTTAGAGCGCTGCACCCACTCCTCCAACGCAGGAGCCTCAGTCTGGCTCTGATGCCACGGTGCCAGGACTGACTGGTACCCCAACACACACTCAAATGGTGACATGTTGGTAGAGGAGTGGCTTAGTGAGTTCTGGGCTATTTCTGCCCAGGGAATATATCTCGCCCACTCCCCTGGCCGGTCCTGGCAATACGACCGCAGAAACCTACCCACCTCCTGGTTCACTCTCTCCACCTGCCCATTACTCTCCAGGTGATACCCTGAGGTCAGGCTGACCGAGACCCCCAGACGTTCCATAAATTCCCTCCAAACACGGGAGATAAACTGGGGGCCCCGATCATAAACTATATCCTCGGGCACCCCGTAGTGCCGGAAGACATGGGTGAAAAGAGCTTCCGCAGTCTGTAGGGCCGTAGGGAGACCGGGCAATGGGATAAGATGGCAGGACTTAGAGAACCGATCCACAACGACCAGGATCGTTGTGTTACCCTGAGAGGGGGGAAGGTCAGTAAGAAAATCCACTGATAGATGGGCCACGGCCGTTGTGGAACGGGAAGAGGTTGTAATTTACCTCGTGGCAGGTGTCTAGGAGCCTTACTCTGGGCGCACACTGAACAGGAGGAGACATAGAATCGCACATCCCTCCTCAAAGTGGGCCACCAGTACTTCCTCTGAAGACCTTGCACTGTCCTAAAAATACCTGGGTGACCCGACGAGGGTAGACAATGAGCCCATCGAATCAATTGATCACGAACAGCCAGCGGCACGTACCTATGACCCTCCGGACACTGTGGAGGCGCAGGTTCCTCCCTTAGCGCCCGCTCGATGTCCGTGTCCACATCCCATACTACTAGTGCCACCAGCTTAGCTGCCGGAATTATGGGAGTAGGATCGATGGACATGTCCTCAGTGTCATAGAGTCTTGACAGCGCGTCGGCCTTAGTGTTGAGGGAACCTGGTCTATACGAGATAGTGAAACGAAATCTGGTGAAAAACATGGCCCACCTTGCCTGACGAGGATTCAGTCTCCTAGCTGATCGGATATACTCCAGGTTACGGTGGTCAGTCCAGATAAGGAAAGGGTGCTTAGCCCCCTCAAGCCAGTGTCTCCACACCTTCAGGGCCTTAACCATAGCCAACAGCTCCCTATCCCCACATCATATTTCCGCTCCGCTGGCCCGAGTTTCTTCGAAAAAAAAAAGGCACAGGGGCGGAGCTTCGTGGCGCACCCGAACGCTGTGAGAGCATGGCTCCAACGCCAGCCTCGGATGCGTCCACCTCTACAATAAACGCCAAAGAAGGGTACGGATGCGCCAACACCGGCGCCTCAGTGAACATCGCCTTCAATTTATGAAAAGCTCCGTCCGCCTCTGCTGACCACTGTAAACACACTGGCCCCCACTTCAGCAGTGAGGCTATAGGGGCAGCTACCTGACCAAAACCCCAGATAAACCTCCGGTAGTAATTGGCAAACCTCAAGAACCGCTGCACCTCCTTTACCGTGGTCGGAGTCGGCCCATTACGCACGACCTTTACGCGGTCACCCTCCCTTACCAACCCAGAGCTGGAAATGCGATAACCCAGGAAGGAAACTGATCGTTTGGAAAACTCAAATTTCTCCGCCTTCACATACAGGTCATGCTCCAGCACTCGTCTAAGAACCTTGCGCACCAGAGATACATGCGCAGTGCGTGTAGCGGAGTAGATCAAAATATCGTCAATATACACCACTACACCCTGTCCATGCAGGTCTCTGAGAATCTCATCGACGAAGGATTGAAATATAGCTGGAGCATTTTTTAAACCGTATGGCATGACGAGGTACTCATAATGGCCAGAAGTAGTGCTAAAGGCAGTTTTCCACTCATCTCCATCCCGAATACGCACCAGATTATAAGCACTCCTGAGATCCAGTTTAGTGAAGAACTGCACTCCTTGAAATGATTCCACTGCCGTCGCAATGAGAGGTAGTGGGTAACTAAAACCCACAGGGATGGAATTTAGACCTCTATAATCAATACACGGATGCAAACCACCATCTTTTATCTTCACAAAAAGAAACTCGAAGAGACAGGTGACATGGAGGGCCGAATGTACCCCTGTCCCAGAGCCTCGGTGATATAAGTTTCCATAGCCACCGTCTCCTCCTGGGACAAAGGATACACATGACTCCTGGGGAGTGCAGCGTTACCCTGGAGGTTTATCACGCAATCCCCTGCCTGTGGGGTGGTAATTGGGTCGCCTTCTTTTTACTGAAAGCGATAGCCAAATCTTCATACTCAGCTGGAATGCGCACGGTGGAAACCTGGTCTGGACTCTCCACCGTTGTCGCACCGATTGAAACCACTACACACCTGCCTGAACACTCATCAGACTGTTCTTGTGTTAGTTTGCACCAGTTTAGGCTGTTTAGCCGGTTTACACGTTACGTTTATTGTTTTTGTATTGATTCGATGGAACAAACTTTGTTTTATTAAACATCATCTAAATAGCTCACCAGCCCTGACATTTTTGTCGACTATCTAAAGAGTGCACAAAAGGAGGGTCTACTTTTACTAACGGAATCCCCACACCTCTAAACGAGTCCTCGATCCATGCTTCCAGCTGCGCCTGAATCTACCAGTGCCTTATGCTGGAGAGAAGGAGAATAATTGGAAACAAATCAAAAGAACATGTGACCAACAGGAAAATCTGGGAATTTGCACGCACCTGGGGTGACCAAAGGACAGATTTCCACTCGATTCCCAGATGTCCATTGCAGACGTGTGTTTTGGCCCAACTGGTACAGGAGTCTCTTCTTATTATTGATGTCCTTTAGTACTGGTTCCTTCCTAGCTCCATCGGGATAGGAGCAGGAGGGTCAGGAAGTAGAACTGACAGGACCCTTTCTGAACAGTTGATGCTTGCAGATGGTCCCAGCGGAGGTAACTATGGGTCCATCCCTTTCCAGTGGCGCCAGTCCTCATGACATCCTTTCAGGCAGCGCTCTGATGGTCTATTTTGTTCCAACTGAACTTGAAGAAACTTTCAAAGTTCTTTACATTTTCTGGATTGACTGACCTTCTGGAGGGTGTCTTAAAGTGATGATGGACTGTCATTTCTCTTTGGTTATTTGAGCTGTTATTAATTAACATAATATGGACTTGGTCCTTTACCAAATAGGGCTCTTCTGTGAACACCCCTACCTTGTCCACAACACAACTGATTGGTCCTCAAACACATTAAGAAGGAAAGAAATTCCACAATTTAACTTTTAACAAGGCACACATGTTAATTGAAATGCATTCCAGATAACTACCTCATAAAGCTGGTTGAGAGGATCCAGAGGGGAAAACTGTCATCAAGGTGGGAGTGGCGTTAGAAGACCATTACTTTGAAGAACCTTCTCCAAATATAACATGTATGTTATACAATGGGGAAAAAAGTATTTAGTCAGCCTCCAAGTGGGCAAGTTCTCCCACTTAAATCGATGGTGCGGGCTTAATTTTCATCAAATGAGTGCAGTTCAAGTATGACAGACAAAATGTGGGAAAAAATGAATTTAATTTCCCGAAAAATAACATGAGCAAAATAGGAAAACAAATTATGGTCAATAACAAAAGTTTATCTCAAAATACTTTGTTAAATACACTTAAACATGAACAAGCAATGACAGAGGTGAACAAACGATTTCTGTAAGTCTTCACAAGGTTTTCACACACTGTAGCTTTGCCATTTTGCCCATTTCAAGCATGCTAAGCATATAGGCTGTATGGGACACTGGCTGGATGCCCAATCATGCATGGCATTTATTGATATTTCAAATTTTTAACAAATCAACAACTATGAGCGCGCACTGGAGACACCCGCTTCATCGCATAACACGGTGCCTGACCAGTACCAGCTGCCACGGGGAGTTGGCTCAGGTTTGCACATCGAGAGACTGAAAACTGTCTCCCTGCTGTCCTCCTGCAAAACAGCCCCAGCCTCCAGGTTGGATGGAGAGCATTTGTGAACCCCAGCCTCCACCTCTCCCTGCTGTCTCCCACTTAAAAAGACCCCAGGCCTCCACTTCATCCCTACTGTCACTTGCATTCATTTGTATTTATCTACCCCCACCCTCCACTTCTCCCTGCTGGAAAATCTATTTGGTCAAAAACCCCCCAGTTTATCTCCCTTTGTTCTATACCTGGCAATGACCCAGGTCACCTGTTTCCCTGCTGTCTCCCTCACCCCACCCTCCACTTCTCCCTGCTGTCCCTCTC
This sequence comes from Oncorhynchus masou masou, assembly GCF_036934945.1. Classification (NCBI taxonomy): domain Eukaryota; kingdom Metazoa; phylum Chordata; class Actinopteri; order Salmoniformes; family Salmonidae; genus Oncorhynchus; species Oncorhynchus masou. The sequence continues at coordinate 62,365 of NW_027016836.1, forward strand.
AACATCCACCCTCCACTTCTCCCTGGCTAGTCCCACTCTACCCCCATGGTCCACTTGCTCCCTGGCTGCTCCCTCTACCCCCACCCTGGACATCACCTGCTGTCTCCCTCTACCCCCACGGTCCACCAGTCCCTGCTGTCCCTCCTAAGCACGGGATTGGCCCTCCACTTCGCCTGACTGTCCATCTCTACCCCAACCTTCAGGGGGCCTCTCCCTGCTGTCGCTGCCTTCCCCTACCCTCCACTTTCTCCCTGCTGTCTCTTTGGGGTGGTGAAATCCCCACCCTCCAGGGTCTCCCTGCTGTCTCCCTCCAAGGTCCCCACCCTCCACTTCTCCCTGCTGTCCCTTGTGGTGGGTAGTTCTAACTACCCCCACCCTCCACTTCTCCCTGCTGTCCCTCTCTACCCCCACCCTCCACTTCTCCCTGCTGTCTCCATCTCTACCCCCACCCTCCACTTCTCCCTGCTGTCCCTCTCATCCCCAGCCTCCAAATCTCCCTGCTGTCCCTCTCTACCCCCACCCTCCACTTCTCCCTGCTGTCCCTCTCTACCCCCACCCTCCACTTCTCCCTGCTGTCCTTCTCTACCCCCACCCTCCAAATCTCCCTACGGGCTCCCTCAGTGGTTCCATTCTTTTGTGACCAACTTTTGATTTAGTTTGTCATTTGTATTTTTAGAGAAGGGTTACAACTACAACTTTTTTGGTTGTTGAATAAATGCATATAAAGATACCCCCTCCCTCAGTCCACATCCTCCCTCCCCACCCAGTTTTGCATGTTTCTAACAAAACATGTAAAGCCCAACTCCAAAAGCCACCTATGAATATGTAACAGTGTCAGGCACTGATACCAAAGTGATTTAAACATACTGGAATATTCTGCGTGGAAGCTCCAGTTATTCTACTTTTACATCAAATGCTACACATATGTACATTTGAAGTCAGAAGTTTATGTACACCTTAGCCAAATACATTTAAACTCAGTTTTTCACAATTCCTGATATTTATTAATCCTCGTAAAAATGTCCTGTCTGATCACCACTTTATTTTATTAAGAATGTGAAATGTCAGAATAATACTGGAGAGAATGATTATCTTCAGCTTGTATTTCTTTCATTGCATACCCAGTGGGTCAGAAGTTTATATACACTCAATTAGTATTTGGTAGCATTGCCTTTATATTGTTTAACTAGGGTCAAAAAATTGGGAAGCATTCCACAAGCTTCCCACAACAAGATGGGTGAATTTTGGTCCTCCTGACAGAGATGGTGTAACTGAGTCAGGTTTGTAGGCCTCCTTTCTCGCACACACCTTTCAGTTGTGCCCACACATTTTCTATAGGTTTGAGGTCATGGCTTTGTGATGGCCACTCCAATACCTTGACTTTGTTGTCCTTAATAAATTTGATACCACCCATCCCGAAGATCCGGGATCATAGTTGATTTAAAGCCTCAGGCTTTGCATAACGCAACGTTAACGATTTTAAAATCCTGAAATGATGTCTTAAGATGTTGCTTCAATATTAGCATCTTTTCTTAACAACACTGTCATCTCAGATTTTCAAAATATGCTTTGAACCATAGCAAATCAACATTTGTGTAAGAGTATTCAAGCTAGTTGGGATGGCATTTTGCGTAGCATTGCAAGCCTCAACATTTTCACTAAAATAACAGATGGTCAAATAAATAAAATCATTTATTCTTGAAGAGACGGATGTTTTCAATGAGGAGAATCTTTGTCCCCAGTTACAGTAACAAATGTTCAGTTTTTCCTGAAATGGCGGTTTTGGAGAAGTGGCTTCTCCGTTTTGTAGATCACATTTGGTTATGTCGATATAGGACTCGAAAATTTAGTCTGGACCAAAAGATCAAACTTTTTCCGGTTTCCTCCAGCATCTTCACGAAAAGGTCCAAACTGTTGTTCTGGGAATCATTTCAAGGTTTTTTCACATATATCTTCATTGATAGACAGTTCGTGGAAGCCTCCTTCCTCAGAATCCCATGGCTGCGTGTCCCATGCAGTTTATAAATGACGCACTATTGTTTGTACAGATGAAGGACACCTTCAGGACACCTGGAAAATGTGTCTCAAGGACAATCTTCCAATGATATGTCTACAAATACGTTTTATTGTTGCAGACACCTTGGGGAAATTTCGATTAGGGCAGGCTCATTCCTGTTGATTCACAGCCAAAAGAGCATGGAAAACAGAGCCTGAAAAATCACAGGTACATTTCCTGGTTGCCGTTTCATCTTGGTTTTGTCAATTAGCTCCTGTTCTACGGCACCCAAAGCCATTATATCTTTGCAGTTCTGGAAAATTCCAATCTGTTTAAAGCTATCAATTATATGCATAGTCTGAGCATCTTTTTGTGACAAAATATCTTGTTAAAATAAATCTGTTTTTTCATGGAAAAAATGAAATTGTGTCATGCACCAGAGTTTCCTAAGCGACTTCCCAAAACTTTGGAAGTATGCTTGGGATCATAGTTCATTTAGAAGACCTGTTTATACCAAGGTTAAACTTCCTGACTGATGTCTTAAGATGTTGCTTCAATATATCAACATCATTTTCCTACAGTCAGTATGCCATCTTTTGTTGAAGTGCAACAGTCCCTCCTGCAGCAAAGCACCCCCACAACATGATATTTTTTTACCACCGTGCTTCAAATTGGGATGGTTTCTTTTCAAGATTGTCCTCCTAACATAACGATGGTCATTATGGCCAACCAGTTCTATTTCTGTTTCATCAGACCAGAGGACATTTCTCCAAAAAGTCGATTTTTCCCCATGTGCAGTTACAAACCGTAATTTCTGGCTTTTTTATGGCAGTTTTGGAGCAGTGGCTTCTTCCTTGCTGCACGGCCTTTCAGGTTACACGATATAGGACTCCTTTTACTCTGGACATAGATACTTTTTACCGGTTTCCTCCACTGAACTTCATCCAGCTTTGCTCCTGAAGAGGATTGATCACCATTTTCACAGCAAAGTATATTCATCTCTAAGAAAGAAGCTCCCCCTTCCTTGGCAGTGTTTGCCTTTACCCCTGGTCACTCTAGTGTCTGATACATTTTGTACCACTGCTTTACAGATGAATGTGGCACCTTCAGGCATTTGGAAATTTACCTTCTGACATCCAGTGGAACATTTTTTATTTTGACAATAGTGTGATTTCTTCATTTTCAGGGTTGATGTCAAGCAAAGAGGCACTGAGTTTGAAGGTAGGCCTTGAAATACATCCACAGGTGTCTCCAATTGGCTCAAATTATTTCAATTAGCCTATCAGAAGCTTCAAAGCTCCTGACATATTTTCTGGAATTTTCCAATCTGTTTAACCTCTAGCAACAGAAGCAATCCCGTCATCCGGGATACTACGTAATCACAACAAAGGAGCATAACGCGTTAACTATTCATGACAACCTGGACAAGGTTATTGGAATTACAGCTAAAGGAGGATATATTCACTCACAAGCTTAGCATCTTCCAACACTGTCATCTCAGATTTTCAAAATATGCTTTTCTTGATATGGAACAAGCATTTGTGTAAGAGGATATTGATAAGTGGAACATAGCATTAGCCTAGCATTCAGCAGGCAACATTTTCACAAAACCAAGAAAAGCATTCAAATAAAATAATTTACCTTTGAAGAACTTTGGATGTTTTCAGGAGGAGACTCATTTAGATAGCAAATGTTCAGTTTTTCCAAAAATATTATTTGTGAGAAATGCTCCGTTTTGTTCATCACCAAAGACTATAAAACGAAAATTCAGTCATTACAACGCCAAACTTTTTTCAAAATTAACTCCATAATATCGACAGAAACATGGCAAACGTTGTTCAGAATCAATCCTAAGGTGTTTTTACATATCTATTCGATGATAAATCATTCATGGCAGTTGCCTTTCAGAATAAGAACCAAGCTCTCGACGGAGCTACAAAGAGGACATTTTAAATGTATCTGTGGTCAATCTTCCAATGATATGCCTACAAATACGTCACAATGCTGCAGACACCTTGGGGAAAAATGTGAAAGTGTAGGCTCATTCCTGGTGTCATTCACAGCCATATAAGGAGACATTGGAACACCCCACCTCTTCAAGAATCTAGGCCATTTCCTGTTTGAATTTCATCTTGGTTTGCACTGTAGCATAAGTGGCTGTTCCAGATATTAGAAGGTTTGCAGTTTTGGAAACATCAGAGTGTTTTCTTTCCAAAGCTGTCAATTATATGCAAAGTAATTTAAATGACAAAATAACGGGAACGTTTTTTTCCAAAAATTAAAAGAGCGCTAACCCTATATGGGAAGTTAAAGTCACAGTCAACTTAGTGTATGTGAAACTTTGAACCACTGGAATTGGATACAAAATTAAAGTCAGAATAAATATTTATCTGTTGGAAAAAGTGATTTGTGTAATACATCAAAATAAATGTCTAACTTCTTGAAACTATAGATTGTCAGATTTGAAAAAAGTTTTTATGGCGAAACCTAAGTATATGTAATCTTCTGACCATCTGAGGACAGCACCCTGGTTTATCAGCATAAACCAGTGGTTAAAAACTTTTGTTGCCTTAATTAGGCAGGTGCGAAACAAAGTCCACTATGTTGAACAGCAGATAACAAAATATTTTTTAACTTGATGATTCTTTTCCTAGATTGTCTCCAAATTAAAAAGTGAAACATCACAAATCATCCATATTTCCATGATAATGTCCACCAGGATACAGAGATTGTCTTAGGGTCAATAATGCACCCAGGCAGTCCATCAAAATCATTTACAAAAAACACACAAACAGTTACTTATAGATTTTTCCAAACAAGTCAAACAACGTTGAAATTAAACCTTACACACCCACACACGTAAATAAATGATACAATTTAAAAAGGAGAACGTTATTGTCTTTACCAAAGAACTGAACTCATTCACAAGCTCCTGAAGAGGAAGATCAAAATTGTAGCACAACTAGAAAGTCTAGCTATAAGTCTGAGCTCCCCCTGCATTTCTCGCAACAATGTTTTTTACCCAAAAACCACCACTCTAGTGTCTTACCTCCCAAAGAATGTCAAGAATGTGGTCCTTGAGCACACTGCACAAAACGGCTGAATCAGTGACATGGGGAGAACAGACAGCCGTAATTGTCAAAATCACAACAAAGGAGGTGTGGACAACCTGGACAAGGTTTTTGGGAACTTTTCTGCAGGAGGATGACTGCCCACTGGCACCTGGTTATCTTCCATGATATTATTTTGATGTGTTTCAAACAATGTTTTGATATGGAACAAGATCTACCAATTACTGGATACCTGATAAGCCTGGAACAAGAGGAGGGTGTTCCTGGAGTAGTGAAACGGGCACTTGTAGCCCCACACATTCAAAGAAGGTAATGCAGCCTTTGCAGCATAAATTGCAATGAAAGCTGTTCAGGAGCTGAGTCTTGTCCTGATACACCTGAGGCTGCAGTTCCAGTCCGTTTAAATGTTGAGCTGGAGGTGATTTAATCCTGCAAACCTCCAAAGACTATAAAACAAATACTATGTGCTGCACATGTGAGAAATACATCTACAAAGTCCATGCACATACACTTGCATACTGTCCTACATGTGCTAATTAGGGGGATTGATTTATGTTCTTCCCGTTTGCATTCTGTATCTATTACAGAATAACAACAGCTCTACAGAGCTAAAAAGTTGGATTTTAAATTATCTGTGGTCTGTCTCGCAGTCGAATTTTACAATATACAACGTATCCCACAAAATGTGTATATGTTAGGGGGTATATACGTTAGGGGGTTTTTTTAAGTGTCTCTAAAGCTAACCTCTTATGGATATTCCACCTGGCCAACATCTGTTGAAATTGCAGGGAAGAATTTTCAAAAACCTCAGAATTATAGATATTTAATTTCATAAAGTCACAAGTGTAATACATCAAAATAAAGCTTCTATTAACTGAAATCTGTCAATCCAGCCGATCAAAACTAGCTGTCAAAACGCTAGCTGTTCGTCTAAACAGATTCACAAATCAACACAATGTGTTGCTCAATGCAGGCACGTGTTGCTAGGCAACCTCCATGCAGTTCCCTTGGCAGGCCTACTCATGATGTTGCCATGTCCAAATTGGGCTACTTTGAAAATTATGTAATGGGTAAAATGTATTGGTCACGGGATGACATTTTTTTTTGGTGGGGGGTGACTATTGGCATTTCTCATCAAAAAATTAAAAGGAAAAGAACATCTATTCATTTCACTGTGACCTGCTGAATATCAGGCAGTGGGTGAGTGAGGTGAGTGAGTGAGTGAGTGAGTGAGTGAGTGAGTGAGTGAGTGGTGGGGAGGGAGGGAGGTGAAGGGCCGGAGTTTGTGTGTGTGTGTGTGTGTGCGTGTGTGTGTGTGTGCGTGTGTGTTTGTGTGTGAGTGTGTGTGAGAGAGAGTGAAGAGTGAGTGAGTGAGTGAGTGAGTGAAGAGTGAGTAAAGAGTGAGTGAGTGAGTGAGTGAGTGAGTGAGTGAGTGGCTGAGTGGTGGGGAGGGAGGTGAAGGGAAGGTGTGTGTGTGTGTGTGTGTGTGTGTGTGTGTGTGTGTGTGTGTGTGTGTGTGTGTGTGTGTGTGTGTGTGTGTGTGTGTGATGAGCACAGTCATTGGTGTTGAGAGCATTGCAGCAGGCAGCTGAGTCACGTGAAAGAGAGGATAGCAGCACAGGTGGTGTCCTGACCACCCCCAGTCATACCAATCATTACTAGAGACACAGCAAGGGAGAGAAACTGGAAAATAATCATCCAATAGTTTCAGAAAGAGGGAGAGAGGATCAAATGATGTGCTTTCTCTCTGGGTAGGTTATATATCCAGGGCTCTAAAACAAGGGCATGACGGGGATGGTAAAACATTGTCTGGGACAGTAAATCCAACAACCAATGAGGTTAATGCAACAGATCAGATAGTTTGTCTCCGCATCATTAGCACAGTGACGAGCACACAGCAGTAGGCTACGCACAAATGTTTATAAATGCAATTAGTGGGAACAAACGTAGGAAGAGAGGAGATCTACAGATGCAACATGTTTTTCTGAACTGTCTTTGATAGAGTCATCATAGCGTGGTTAGACAAAGCAATATGAACTTCAAAAACATGATGGAATTTGCAGCTGTAATGAATCTGCTCGCTTCTGACATGACTTCTGGATCTTTAAATCTGCCACGTCGTTACAAACATGTCTTATTCCGAGCATGGTAAGATATTTGGAACCAAATAAATATTCAACCCCCCCCCCCACACCCCCTCCCTCTTGCCTCAATTTGTCAGGGCGTGGAATCTACAAGGTGTTGAAAGGCGTTCCACAGGGATGCTGGCCCATGTTGACTCCAATGCTCCCCACAGTCGTGTCAAGTTGGCTGGATGTCCTTTGGGTGGTGGACCATTCTTGTTACACACAGGAAACTGTTGAGCGTGAAAAACCCAGCAGCGTTGCAGTTCTTGACACACTCAAACTGGTGCACCTGGCACCTACTACCATACCCCGTTCAAAGGCACTTCAATCTGTAGTCTTGCCCATTCACCCTCTGAATGAAACACACAATCCATGTCTCAATTGTCTCGAGGCTTAAAAGTCCTTCTTTAACCCGTCTCCTCCCCTTCATCTTTAACCAGGTCTCCTCCCCTTCATCTACACTGACTGACGTGGATTTAACAAGTGACATCAGTGAGGGATCATATCTTTCAACTGGTTTCACCTGGTCAGTCCATGTCATGGATCATACTTCACATTAATTCAATCATGATTTCATGCATTGAGGGAAACATCTGTGAGGATTAGCATACTGGCCTACCTGATGTGATCCATATCTGTCCTCCACAGTGGCAGAATCAGCTCCTAACAGCTCCATGACATACATCCTGTTTACCTCCCTGGATAGGGCTATCTCTCAAGATATGGGTACATCTCAAGATATGGGTACCTCTCTAGATATGGGTACCTCCCTAGATATCAATACCTCTCAAGATATGGGTACCTCCCTAGATATCAATACCTCTCAAGATATCAATACCTCTCAAGATATGGGTATCAAGATATGGGTACCTCCCTAGATATCAATACCTCTCAAGATATCAATACCTCTCAATATATGGGTACCTCCCTAGATATCAGTACCTCTCAAGATATGGGTATCTCCCTACATATGGCTATCTCAAGATATGGATACCTCTCAAGATATGGGTACCTCCCTAGATATGGGTACCTCCTAGATATCAATACCCTCAAGATATGGGTACCTCCCTAGATATCAGTACCTCTCAAGATATGGGTACCTCCCTAGATATCAATACCTCTCAAGATATGGGTACCTCCCTAGATATCAAGACCTCTCAAGATATCGATACCTCTCAAGATATGGGTACCTCTCAAGATATGGGTATCTCCCTACATATGTCTATCTCAAGATATGGATACCTCTCAAGATATGGGTACCTCCCTAGATATCAATACCTCTCAAGATATCAATACCTCTCAAGATATGGGTACCTCTCAAGATATGGGTATCTCCCTACATATGGCTATCTCAAGATATGGATACCTCTCAAGATATGGGTACCTCTCAAGATATTGGTACCTCTCAAGATATTTGTACGTTAGATGTGGGTGCATCCCTAGATGTCGGAACATCCCTATATGTGGGTTCCTAGATATGGGTACCTCTCAAGATATGGGTACCTCCTCCATTTTTGGTTCCAGTTAGAAACCTTTTCGGTTCCAGTTAGAACCCTTTTCGGTTCCAGTTAGAACCCTTTTCAGTTCCAGTTAGAACCCTTTTTGGTTCCAGTTAGAACCCTTTTTGGTTCCAGTTAGAATCCTTTTTGGTTCCAGTTAGAAACCTTTTTGGTTCCAGTTAGAAACCTTTTCGGTTCCAGTTAGAACCCTTTTGGTTCCAGATAAAACTATTTTTGGTCCATGTAGGACTCTCTGTGGAAATGGTTCTACAGGGAACTAATAAGGATTCCACCTGAAACTACTGGAACATAAATAGTTATTCAAAAGGTTATTTTTTTTCTAAGAGTGGAGTAAATGGATCACTTATGAGTGGATATGGGGTGGAATCTTTTGACAGGCATGTTATGTTGCTTGTTAAATGATTTGTGGTTGGTGTGCGTGTACGCGCGTGTCTGTGTGTTGATTGAAAGGCCTGTGTGGGTTGGATAGTTGCCATTCATGTTGTCCAGATCATGCTTAACACGTTTGTTGTATGGATTTGTCCACACATGTGTGTGTGTGTGTGTGTGTGTGTGTGTGTGTGTGTGTGTGTGTGTGTGTGTGTGTGTGTGTGTGTTGTGTGTGTGTGTGTGTGTGTGTGTGTGTGTGTGTGTGTGTGTGTGTGTGTGTGTGTGTGTGTGTGTGTGTGTGTGCACGATGCATTAGTGTGTTTGTGTATGTGTGATTGACAGCTGGACGTATGACTAGGTGCTACTTAGCATTCCCACAACATAGAAAACGTGGGTGAGCGACACCCCCTTGCTAATTCCTAACCCCCTCCACTCCAACGTTGTGTGTTTGTCTGTGTGTGTTGGTGTCACACAGATAATATTTTGTGATGCCTTGGCAGAGATTTGATATTCACACTGTGAAACAAATGTTTTCTCTGGACATACGGGATGGAGGGATTGAGAGGAGGAGAGGAGAGGAAATGAGAGGAGAGGAGAGGAGAGGAGAGAGGGATTGAGTGTAGGAGAGGGAGGGAGGAAGGGATGGAGGGATTGAGCGGAGGAGAGGATGGAGAGGAAGGGATGGGTTGAGTGGAGGAGAGGATGGTGGAGAGGAATGGAGAGGGAGAGATGGAGGGAGGAGAGAGAGGGATGACCAGAGAGATAGTGAAGAGGAGACGGGATGGATGAGTGTAGTGGAGACAGAACGGTGGGATGGAGGGATGGATGAGAGTAGTGGAGACAGAACGGTGGGATGTAGGGATGGATGAGAGTAGTGGAGACAGAACGGGATGTAGGGGGATGGAGGGACGGTGGGATGGAGGGATGGATGAGAGTAGTGGAGACAGAACGGTGGGATGGAGGGATGGATGAGAGTAGTGGAGACAGAACGGTGGGATGGAGGGATGGATGAGAGTCGTGGACACAACAGTGGGATGGAGGGATGGATGAGTGTAGTGGAGACAGAACGGTGGGATATAGGGATGGATGAGAGTAGTGGAGGGAGGGATGGATGAGAGTAGTGGAGACAAGATGGTGGGATAGAGGGATGGATGAGAGTAGTGGAGAGAAGACGGTGGGATTGAGGGATGGATGAGAGTAGTGGAGACAAAGGTGGGATGGAGGGATGGATGAGAGTAGTGGAGACAGAATGGTGGGATGGAGGGATGGATGAGAGTAGTGGAGGGAGGGATGGATGAGAGTAGTGGAGACAAGATGGTGGGATAGAGGGATGGATGAGAGTAGTGGAGAGAAGACGGTGGGATTGGGGGATGGATGAGAGTAGTGGAGACAGAACAATGGGAGGGAGGGATGAGAGTAGTGAAGACAGAATGGTGAGTGGGAGGGATGGATGAGTGTAGTGGAGACAGAACGGTGGGATATAGGGATGGATGAGAGTAGTGGAGACAACGGTGGGATGGAGGGATGGATGAGAGTAGTGGAGACAGAATGGTGGGATGGAGGGATGGATGAGAGTAGTGGAGGGAGGGATGGATGAGAGTAGTGGAGACAAGATGGTGGGATAGAGGGATGGATGAGAGTAGTGGAGAGAAGACGGTGGGATTGAGGGATGGATGAGAGTAGTGGAGACAGAACAATGGGAGGAAGGGATGAGAGTAGTGGAGACAAAGGTGGGATGGAGGGATGGATGAGAGTAGTGGAGACAGAATGGTGGGATGGAGGGATGGATGAGAGTAGTGGAGGGAGGGATGGATGAGAGTAGTGGAGACAAGATGGTGGGATAGAGGGATGGATGAGAGTAGTGGAGAGAAGACGGTGGGATTGAGGGATGGATGAGAGTAGTGGAGACAGAACAATGGGAGGGAGGGATGAGAGTAGTGAAGACAGAATGGTGAGAGGGAGGGATGGATGAGAGTAGTGGAGGAGGGATGGATGAGAGTAGTGGAGACAGAACGGTGGGAGGGAGGGACGTAGGGATGGAGGAGAGGAGATTGAAAGGGACAGAGGATAGACGAGAAATGGCTTGTCTTCCACTGTCACTCGCCAGTCCCAGGGAACACCACTTCAGTGCAGATCTCGTCAAATCACAAAGACACACACACACACACACACACACACACACACACACACACAGAGCAGAGGTCCTAACCAGTAGCAAGGCTTTCAGCAGAATGTCCGTATCGATGACAACTTCCTGTGAGATGTCCTGTCAGAATACTTGGCAGCGGGGTTCCACGTTGACATATTTGAGCAGCAGTCCCATGCTGGGTGAGAATTGTTTCTGACAAATGTTTCCCAGCTAGTTTGTCTTCTTTCTATTTCCTTCTGTTGGCTGCTACAATAAGATCCAATCAACAGGCTGTGTGACAAACAGAGAGAGAGAGAGAAGGAGAGAGGAGGGAGAGAAAGAGATGGAGGAGGAGAGGAACTGTTTGGCAGTAACATTCTCTAGAAGCTTCCTCTCCCATTCCCCTTCACGAGAAAATGGAGAGACTGTTTATCAATTTCTCCACTAGAGAGAGAGAGAGAGAGAGAGAGAGAGTGTTTATCCTTCTCTCTGCGAGGAGCTAAACGGCTCAGTAAAGCTCAAGTTGTGCCTCAGAGAGATATTTCAGGCCTGCTGCATCCTCACTTACCCTATTCACACAGACACACATATGCATACACTGACCCTGACTCATACTAAACTAGAGACTGACCCTGACTGTTACTAAACTAGAGACAGACTGTTACTAAACTAGAGACTGACCCTGACTGTTACTAAACTAGAGACAGACTGTTACTAAACTAGAGACTGACCCTGACTGTTACTAAACTAGAGACTGACCCTGACTGTTACTAAACTAGAGACTGACCCTGACTGTTACTAAACTAGAGACTGACCCTGACTGTTACTAAACTAGAGACAGACTGTTACTAAACTAGAGACTGACCCTGACTGTTACTAAACTAGAGACTGACCCTGACTCTTACTAAACTAGAGACTGAGACTGTTACTAAACTAGAGACTGACCCTGACTGTTACTAAACTAGAGACAGACTGTTACTAAACTAGAGACTGACCCTGACTCTTACTAAACTAGAGACTGACCCTGACACTTAATAAACTAGAGACTGACCCTGACTGTTACTAAACTACAGACTGACCCTGACTGTTACTAAACTAGAGACAGACTGTTACTAAACTAGAGACTGACCCTGACTGTTACTAAACTAGAGACGGACACTTACTAAACTAGAGACTGACCCTGACTGTTACTAAACTAGAGACTGACCCTGACTGTTACTAAACTAGAGACGGACTGTTACTAAACTAGAGACTGACCCTGACTCTTACTAAACTAGAGACTGACCCTGACTGTTACTAAACTAGAGACAGACTGTACTAAACTAGAGACTGACCCTGACTGTTACTAAACTAGAGACTGACCCTGACTGTTACTAAACTAGAGACTGACCCTGACTGTTACTAAACTGAGACTGACCCTGACTGTTACTAAACTAGAGACTGACCCTGACTGTTACTAAACTAGAGAGACGGACTGTTACTAAACTAGAGACTGACCCTGACTGTTACTAAACTAGAGACTGACCCTGACTGTTACTAAACTAGAGACTGACCCTGACTGTTACTAAACTAGAGACTGACCCTGACTCTTACTAAACTAGAGACTGCCCCGAACACTTAATAAACTAGAGACTGACCCTGACTCTTACTAAACTAGAGACTGACCCTGACTGTTACTAAACTAGAGACAGACTGTTACTAAACTAGAGACTGACCCTGACTCTTACTAAACTAGAGACTGACCCTGACTGTTACTAAACTAGAGACTGACCCTGACTGTTACTAAACTAGAGACTGACCCTGACTGTTACTAAACTAGAGACTGACCCTGACTGTTACTAAACTAGAGACTGACCCTGACTGTTACTAAACTAGAGACGGACTGTTACTAAACTAGAGACTGACCCTGACTCTTACTAAACTAGAGACTGACCCTGACTCTTACTAAACTATAGACTGACCCTGACTGTTACTAAACTAGAGACTGACCCTGACTGTTACTAAACTAGAGACAGACTGTTACTAAACTAGAGACTGACCCTGACTCTTACTAAACTAGAGACTGCCCGGTACACTTAATAAACTAGAGACTGACCCTGACTCTTACTAAACTAGAGACTGACCCTGACTGTTACTAAACTAGAGACAGACACTTACTAAACTAGAGACTGACCCTGACTCTTACTAAACTAGAGACTGCCCCTACACTTACTTAACTAGAGACTGACCCTGACTCTTACTAAACTAGAGACTGACCCTAACTGTTACTAAACTAGAGACGGACTGTTACTAAACTAGAGACTGACCCTGACACTTACTAAACTAGAGACTGACCCTGACTCTTACTAAACTAGAGACTGCCTACACTTACTAAACTAGAGACTGACCCTGACTCTTACTAAACTAGAGACTGACCCTGACTCTTACTTAACTAGAGACTGACCCTGACTCTTACTAAACTAGAGACTGACCCTGACTCTTACTAAAGAGACTGACCCTTTATAGTATTTATAAACTGTATTACTGCATACTGCTTACTAAATTAGTGCCTTTTAATCATTACCAAACTATAGATTACCTTACACTTAATAAACTAGATTTTCACCCTGAATCGAACTAAACTGAGACTGACCCTGACTCTTACTAAACTAGAGACTGACCCTACACTTAATAAACTAGAGACTGACCCTGACTCTTACTAAACTAGAGACTGACCCTGACTCTTACTAAACTACAGACTGACCCGACACTTACCAAACTAGAGACTGACCCTGACTCCTACTAAACTACAGACTGCCCCAACTTACTTAACTAGAGACTGACCCTGACTGTTCACCTGACTGCCTCTATACTTAACTGAAGAGACTGGCTGACTTACTTAACTAGAGACTCCAGTACCCTGAATCTTACTAAACTACAGACTGACTTACTTAACTAGAGACTTCCCCTACACTTACTTAACTACAGACTGCCCCACACTTACTAAACTACAGACTGACCCTGACTGTACTAAACTAGAGACTGCCCCTGACCTTACTAAACTACAGACTGACAGTTACTTAACTACAGACACCCTACACTTACTTAACTAGAGACCAACCCTGACTCTTACTAAACTAGAGACTGCCCCTACACTTACTAAACTACAGACTGACTGTTACTTAACCATCACTCTGCCCCTACACTTACTTAACTAGAGACTGCCCCTACTCTTACTTAACTAGAGACTGCCCCTACTCTTACTAAATCAGACTGACTGTTACTTAACTACAGACTGCCCCTACACTTACTTAACTAGAGACTGACCCTGACTCTTACTAAACTACAGACTGAGGTCGACACTTACTAAAAAGACTGACCCATTTATAATCTAAAGAACCTTTGATTGACTTTTACTTAAACTTGAGATTGACCCTGACTGGGACTTACTAAACTAGAGACTGACCCAAACCTTAATAAACTAGAGACTGCCCCTCGTGCCCCATCTTACTAAACGCAGACTGACCCATCTTACCAAATTGTGCCCCACTGCCCCATCGCGCCCCTAGAGACTGACCCCATCTTACTAAATAGAGACTGACCCATGACTCCTACTAATCTAGTGCTCCATCTGCCCCATACTAAACCCACTGTCCCTGACTCTTACATAGAGACGACCCCCATAGAGACTGACCCTGACTCTTACTAAACCCACTGACCCTGACTCCTACTAATCTGCCCAGAGACTGACCCTGACTCTTACTAAACTTGAGACTGACCCTGACTCTTACTAATCTAGAGACTGACCCCACTTAATAAACCAGAGACTGCCCCATTTACCCAACTGCAGACTGACCCATCTGTACCAAACTAGAGACTGACCCTACACTTAATAAACTGAGACTGACCCTGATCTTACTAAACTGCAGACTGACCCTGACTCTTACTAACCATAGAGCTGACCATCACTTAATAAACTAGAGACTGACCCTGACTCTTACTAAACTATCGACTGACCCTGACTCTTACTAAATCAGACTGACCCGACACTTACCAAACTAGAGACTGACCCATCGACTCCTACTAAACTAGAGACTGTCCCTACACTTACTTAACTAGAGACTGACCCATGTGCTTACTAAACTCAGACTGCCTCTTACTTAACTATCGACTGCCCATAGACTTACTTAACTAGAGACTTACCCTGACTCTTACTAAACTACAGACTGACCTTACTTAACTAGCCCCTTCGCCCCCACGTGCCCTTAATACAGACTGCCCCTATCACTTACTAAACTACAGACTGACCCATGACTCCTACTAAACTAGAGACTGCCCCCACTTGCCCCACAGACTGACTGTTACTTCCCATCAGACTGCCCCATCACTTCTTAATAGAGCCCCTGACTCTTACTAAACTAGAGACTGCCCCATCACGGGCTAAATCAGACTGACTGTTACTTAACTACAGACTGCCCCTACACCCCAACTAGAGACTGCCCCATCTTACTTAACTAGAGACTGCCCCTACTCTTACTAAACTACAGACTGACTGTTACTTAACCCCATCAGACTGCCCCCATCGTGTAACTAGAGACTGACCCTGACTCTTACTAAACTACAGACTGACCCGACACTTACCAAACTAGAGACTGACCCATCGACTCCTACTAAACTAGAGACTGCCCCTACACTTACTTAACTAGAGACTGACCCTGACTCTTACTAAACTACAGACTGCCTCTTACTTAACTAGAGACTGCCCCTAGACTTACTTAACTAGAGACTTACCCATGACTCTTACTAAATCAGACTGACTCTTACTTAACTAGAGACTTCCCCTACGTGGGCTTAACTACCCAGACTGCCCCTACACTTACTTAATAGAGATCATGCCCCTACACTTATCTTAACTACAGACTGCCCCTACACTTACTTAACTAGAGGCCCCTACTCTTACTTAACCCAGAGACTGCCCCCATCTTACTAAATCAGACTGATCTGTTACTTAATAGAGACTGCCCATCACTTACTTATCTACAGACTGCCCCTACACTTACTTATCATAGAGACTGCCCCATCTTACTTAACTATCGACTGCCCCATACACCATCGTGCCCCTAGAGACCCACCCTGCCTCTTACTAAACCAGAGACTGCCCTACATTACTTAACTATCGTGCCCCATACACTTACTTAACTAGAGACTGCCCCTCGCGCCCCGTGCCTCTTACTTAACTAGAGACTGCCCCTATCTTACTAAACTACAGACTGACTGTTACTTAACTAGAGACTGCCCCATCTTACCCCTATCAGACTGACTGTTACCCATTAACTATCAGACTGCCCCTACACTTACTTAACTAGAGACTGCCCCATACCCTTACTTAATAGAGACCCCATCGCTTACTAAACTACAGACTGACTGTTACTTAACTAGAGACTACCCCTACTCTTACATCAAACTATCGACTGACCATTGTGGGCTATCAGACTGCCCCTACACTTACTTAACTAGAGACTGCCCCCACACTTACTTAACCCCATCGACTGCCCCATCTTGACTTAATAGAGACTGCCCCTACTCTTACTTAACTAGAGACTGCCCCATCACACTTACGTAACTAGAGACTGACCCTGACTCTTACTAAACTAGAGACTGCCCCTACACTTACGTAACTAGAGACTGACCCTGACTCTTACTAAACTAGAGACTGCCCCTACACTTCGTACTTAACTAGAGACTGCCCCACACTTACTTAACTAGAGACTGCCCCATCTTACGTAATCTAGAGACTGACCCTGACCCATCTAAACTAGAGATCTGCCCCTACACTTACTTAACTAGAGACTGCCCATCTACACTTACTTAACTAGAGACTGCCCCATCTGCCTTAACGACTGCCCCTACTCTTACTAAATCAGACTGACTGTTACTTAACTACAGTGCCCCTACCCATCTTAACTAGAGACTGACCCATGACTCTTCGTAAACTACAGACCACTGTTACTTAACTACAGACTGCCCCTACACTTACTTAACTAGAGACTGACCCTGACTCTTACTAAATACAGACTGCCCCTACACTTACTTAATAGAGACTGCCCCACACTTACTTAATCAGACTGCCCCATCACTTACTTAACTACAGACTGCCCATCACTTACTTAATCAGACTGCCCCTACACTTACTTAACTAGAGACTGACCCTGACTCATACTAAACTAGAGACTGCCCCATACACTTACTTAACTAGAGACCCCATCTCTTACTAAAGAGATCTGCCATTGTCTTTATAGTATTTATAAGAATTGTATTACTGCATACTGCTTACTAATTAGTGCCTTTTAATCATGTGCGCTGTGTGTTGTTTATAGATTACCTTTCACTTAATTCTTACATGTTCACATGTGAAATCGAATTGAATCACATTAACTATTTCGCTTGCCTGTATGGTGTGCTGTGATTCCCATCGCTGGGCCTAAAGTGATATTGCCTATCACCTCCACCTTCCCCAATCTAATTGCTAAACACTCCCCAGATCTAGATATTAAGGAGCTGGGACTTAGCTTCAGCACGTGACCTCCATCGACCAAATTCCACCTGGGCCATGCTGCTCCTCTCCTGTGTTCACCTGCTGCTCTCTATAGCACAACTGAAGGACCGGCTGATTTCCAGCGTGTGACTCCAGTACCTCTGCCCCATTGTGGGCTTTGTGTCCCCGTGACAACAGACCGGGGACACGCCCCACACCTGCTCCCAGAGGCTACCCATCGTTGCCCCATGCCCGGGCCGGTGCAGAGCAAGGGACATCAGTGACCCCATCGGGACCAGCCATCAGCTAATGACACCCTGGTCAGGAGGAAGAGCCCAACCCTGCTCTGGTAGAGCCGAAAGACCATTGGCCATCATCTGTGAGCCCCATCGTTTTGGCCATCACTCTGTGAGTGAATCAGCTGCTGTTAGTTTGCCCCGATCATATAGCCTACAGCCCCAAATCCTAGTCCTTAAATGTTCTAATCAGGCTGGAATGATACTAGGTCGTATCATTGCTGTAAAAGCTGCATTTATAATAAAGAACCTTTGATTGTACTTTTGCTTGCCTTTGATTGGTTGCAGTGGGACATTACACAGTACCCCCATCGCTTGCCCCATCGCGCCCCATCGCGCCCCATCGTGCCCCATCATACCCCATCGTGCCCCATCATGTCCCATCGTGCCCCATCGTGGGCTATCGTGACCCATCATGCCCCATCGTGCCCCATCGTGCCCCATCATGTCCCATCGTGCCCCATCGTGCCCCATCGTGGGCTATCGTGCCCCATCGTGCCCCATCGTGGGCTATCGTGACCCATCGTGGGCTATCGTGCCCCATCGTGGGCTATCGTGACCCATCGTGCCCCATCGCGCCCCATCGTGCCCCATCGTGCCCCATCGTGACCCATCCATCATGTCCCATCGTGCCCCATCGTTCCCCATCGTGCCCCATTGTGCCCCATCGTGCCCCATCGCACCCCATTGTGCCCCATCGCACCCCATCGCGCCCCATCGTGCCCCATAGATGCCCCATCGTGCCCCAGGCTCATAGCGTGACCCATCGTGCCCCATCGTGCCCCATCGTGCCCCATCATGTCCCATCGTGCCCCATCGTTCCCCATCGTGCCCCATAATTTTTTGCCCCATCGTGCCCCATCGTGCCCCATCATGCCCCATCGATGTCCCATCGTGCATGTTTCCCATCGTGCCCCATCGTGACCCATCGTGGGCTATCGAAATGAAAATCCCCATCGTGCCCCATCCGGGCTATCGTGCCCCATCGACGCCCCATCGCAATCGTGTTTCCCATCGTGCCCCATCGTGTTTTATCGTGACCCATTGACATCCATCGTGCCCCATCGTGCCCCATCATGTCCCATCTTTGCCCCATCGTTCCCCATCGTGACCCCATCGTGCCCCATCGTGACCCATCGTGGGCTATCGTGCCCCATCGTGCCCCATCGTGGGCAATCGTGCAGATCGTGGGGAATCGTGCCCCATCGTGGGCTATCGTGACCCATCGTGCCAGCCATCGTGTCCCATGGTCCCATCGTGCCCCATCGTGCCCCATCGTGACCCATCGTGACCCATCGTGGGCTATCGTGCCCCATCGTGCCCCATCGTGGGCTATCGTGCCCCATCGTGCCCCATCGTGGGCTATCGTGCCCCATTGTTCCCCATTGTGCCCCATCGTGGGCTATCGTGCATAAATGTATTTCCCCCCACACACCAAACGTGATCACGACACGCAGGTTAAAATATCAAAATGAACTCTGAACCAATGACATTAATTTGGGGACAGGTCGAAAATCATTAAACATGTATGGTAATTTAGCTAGTTAGCCTGCACTTGCTAGCTAATGTTAATCTGTCCTATTTAGCTAGCTTGCTGTTGCTAGCTCATTTGTCCTGGGATATAAACATTGAGTTGTTATTTTACCTGAAATGCACAAGGACCTCTACTCCGACAATTAATCCACACATAAAACGGCCAACCGAATCGTTTCTAGTCATCTCTCCTCCTTCCAGGCTTTTTCATCGTTTAATTTATATGGTGATCGCATCTAAACTTTCATTGTATTACCACAACTACTGGCAAAACAGTTTGTCTTTCAGTCACCCACGTGGGTATAACCAATGAGGAGATGGCACGTGGGTACCTGCTTCTATAAACCAATGAGGAGATGGGAGAGGCAGGACTTTCAGCGCGATCTACGTCAGAAATAGGAATGAGTTCTATTGTAGCCCTTGGCAACGCAGACGCTCGCTGGCACGCGCGAGCTGTGTAGGTGCAATAATTGAATAACATTTAATTTGCGACGCTCACGCATGCGACGTGTCCGGTCTGGTCAGCATGTAACTTTGAAATGTGTCCCAAATGGCACCTTATTCTCTACATAGTGCACTACTTTTGACCAGTGCCCTATGGGCATCCCTATAGGCCCTGGTCACAGTAGTGCACCATGTATAGATTAGGGTCCCATTTGGGACTCAGCCTAAGAATTATTTACATAAATTTTCCCCCTCTCTCCATTGTGACACGTTGTTGTACTGTGTAACAAATCTAGTTACAGAGCTCTATGTATGAGTAGAGCAAAACAAGTTGAGAGAGACTGCTACTGTGTTCAAATAATATGAATTTAACATGTAATATAATGTAATTTATGATTTAATGAAGAATAATATATTTAATAATATATTTATATGATTTAATGAAGAATAATATATTGTCATTTGGCAAGTTGAAAGCAACTTAAAAGTTATGAAATGTACTAAATGTTTATACCGGTAAGTAAATCCAGTTAAACACAATTTCTACAACAAGTGGTAATACTGTACACAGGCAAGGCCTTGTGGGCCACGATGTACAGGTGGCAGTTGGCTATGAGGTTGAGTCATTTGGCCGGTCATTGAGAGTAAAACATTGTGTGTATTGAGACTGACGATTAGACTGAGGAAAAGGCTGTTGCGCAGCAACTCACTGCCTTCCTGAAGACAAACAATGTATACGAAATGCTTCAGTCTGGTTTTAGACCCCATCATAGCACTGAGACGGCACTTGTGAAGGTGGTAAATGACATTTTAATGGCATCGGACTGAGGCTCTGCATCTGTCCTCGTGCTCCTAGACCTTAGTGCTGCTTTTGATACCATGGATCAACACATTCTTTTGGAGAGATTGGAAACCCAAATTGGTCTACACGGACAAGTTCTGGCCTGGTTTAGATCTTATCTGTCGGAAAGATATCAGTTTGTCTCTGTGAATGGTTTGTCCTCTGACAAATCAACTGTAAATTTCGGTGTTCCTCAAGGTTCCGTTTTAGGACCACTATTGTTTTCACTATATATCTTACCCCTTGGGGATGTTATTTGAAAACATAATGTTAACTTTCACTGCTATGCGGATGACACACAGCTGTACATTTCAATGAAACATGGTGAAGCCCCAAAATTGCCCTTGCTAGAAGCATGTGTTTCAGACATAAGGAAGTGGATGGCTGCAAACTTTCTACTTTTAAACTCGGACAAAACAGAGATGCTTGTTCTTGGTCCCAAGAAACAAAGAGATCTTCTGTTGAATCTGACAATTAATCTTAATGGTTGTACAGTCGTCTCAAATAAAACTGCGAAGGACCTCGGACTAAGCTCTGGACCCTGATCTCTCTTTTGAAGAACATATCAAGACCATTTCAAGGACAGCTTTTTTCCATCTACGTAACATTGCAAAAATCAGAAACTTTCTGTCCAAAAATGATGCAGAAAAATGTATCCATGCTTTTGTCACTTCTAGGTTAGACTACTGCAATGCTCTACTTTCCGGCCACCCGGATAAAGCACTAAATAAACTTCAGTTAATGCTAAATACGGCTGCTAGAATCCTGACTAGAACCAAAGAATTTGATCATATTACTCCAGTGCTAGCCTCCCTACACTGGCTTCCTGTCAAAGCAAGGGCTGATTTCAAGGTTTTACTGCTAACTTTACAAAGCATTACATGGGCTTGCTCCTACCTATCTCTCTGATTTGGTCCTGCCGTACATACCTACACGTACGCTACGGTCACAAGACGCAGGCCTCCTAATTGTCCCTAGAATTTCTAAGCAAACAGCTGGAGGCAGGGCTTTCTCATATAGAGCTCCATTTTTATGGAACGGTCTGCCTACCCATGTCAGAGACGCAAACTTGGTCTCAACCTTTAAGTCTTTACTGAAGACTCATCTCTTCAGTGGGTCATATGATTGAGTGTAGTCTGGCCCAGGAGTGGGAAGGTGAACGGAAAGGCTCTGGAGCAACAAACCACCCTTGCTGTCTCTGCCTGGCCGGTTCACCTCTTTCCACTGGGATTCTCTGCCTCTAACCCTATTACAGGGGCTGAGTCACTGGCTTACTGGGGCTATAACATGCCGTCCCTGGAAGGGGTGCGTCACCTGAGTGGGTTGATTCACTGCTGTGGTCATCCTGTCTGGGTTGGCGCCCCCCCATTGGGTTGTGCCATGGCGGAGATCTTTGTGGGCTATACTCAGCTTTGTCTCAGGATGGTAAGATGGTGGTTGAAGATATCCCTCTAGTGGTGTGGGGGCTGTGCTTTGGCAAATCGGGTGGGGTTATATCCTTCCTGTTTGGCCCTGTCCGGGGGTGTCCACGGATGGGGCCACAGTGTCTCCTGACCCCTCCTGTCTCAGCCTCCAGTATTTATGCTGCAGTAGTTTATGTGTCGGGGGGATGGGGTCAGTTTGTTATATCTGGAGTACTTCTCCTGTCCAATTCGGTGTCCTGTGTGAATCTAAGTGTGCGTTCTCTAATTCTTTCCTTCTCTCTCTCTTTCTCTCTCTCGGAGGACCTGAGCCCTAGGACCATGCCCCAGGACTACCTGACATGATGACTCCTTGCTGTCCCCAGTCCACCTGGCCGGGCTGCTGCTCCAGATTCAACTGTTCTGCCTTATTATTATTCGACCATGCTGGTCATTTATGAACATTTGAACATCTTGGCCATATTCTGTTATAATCTCTACCCGGCACAGCCAGAAGAGGACTGGCCACCCCACATAGCCTGGTTCCTCTCTAAGTTTCTTCCTAGGTTTTGGCCTTTCTAGGGAGTTTTTCCTAACCACGTGCTTCTACACCTGCATTGCTTGCTGTTTGGGGTTTTAGGCTGGGTTTCTGTACAGCACTTTGAGATATCAGCTGATGTACGAAGGGCTATATAAATACATTTGATTTGATTTGATTTGACTTAAATTAGTATAGCATTGGCATAGAGAAGGTTAGCCATTAAAATAGACCGTTTCTGTAGCTAGTCCTTTAGCTAGCATTGAGACGGAAAACGTTAACTTAGCCATTGACAAACACACAGTTAGTTTAGCCATTGAGAAACACACAGTTAGCTTAACCATTGAGAAACACACAGTTAGCTTAACCATTGAGAAACACAAGGTTAGTTTAGCCATTGAGAAACACACAGTTAGCTTAGCCATTGAGAAACACATAGTTAGCTTATCCTTTGAGAAACACACCGTTAGCTTAGCCATTGAGAAACACACTGTAGCTTAGCCATTGAGAAACACACAGTTAGCTTAGCCATTGAGAAGCACATATTTAGCTTAGCCATTTAAACACATAGTTAGCTTAGCCATTGAGATTCAAATCTGAATTGTGTATCAATGATTCAGAAGTGTCTGAACTATGCTCCAAGGTCAGACACTCTCGTCTCTAAGCACCCACACTCTTCATCTCTCCTTCTATCCTCATTCATTATTCCCTCTTTCTCAATATCCCTCTCTTCTTTTCTTTCTCCCTCTAACCTGAATGTAGACCTCCTGGGTCTATCTTTCTCTCTTTCATTCACACTCTTCCTCTCTCTCTCTCTCTCTCTCTCTCTCTCTCTCTCTCTCTCTCTCTCACTCTCTCTCACACACTTCCTCTCTCTCTCTCTATCTCTTTTCTTTTCCTACCCTGTTGACCTCACCTCATTCCCTGAGCAGTGCCTCACTTGATATCTTGCCTTAAGCTACATACAGACCTGTCGCTCTCTCTCCTCTCCCCCTCTCCCTTCCTCCTCCCTCTCCCCTTTGTCGCCTGCCTGCTCCTGCTACGCCTCACGGCAACATCATTTAATATTCTGTTGTCATCGTAAAAGAGAGGAGGCTTGGCTTGTCAGCGCTGAGACGAGAGGCTATTGATTTACTATGAGCCTCACGCTAGAGGAGAGCAGAGGCACTATCAGGTTTATTAGCAGACCTGCTGACAGAGTCAGGCTGGATGGACAGCTACTGTATGTAGGGACTGGGGTGAAAATACTTAGCCTATGAATGCTGTATGTATGGGCTATGAATGCTGTATGTATGGGCTATGCATGCTATATGTATGGGTTATGAATGTTGTATGTATGGGCTATGAGTGCTGTATGTATGGGCTATGAGTGCTGTATGTAAGGGCTATGAATGCTGTATGTATGGGCTGTGAATGCTTTATGTATGGGCTATGAATGTATGTATGGGCTATATGTAATGGGCTATTAAAGCTGTACGTATTGGCTATGAATGCTGTATGTATGGGCTATGAATACTGTATGTGTGGGCTTTGCATGCTATATGTAAAGGCTATGAATGATGTATGTATGGGCTATGAATGCTGTACGTATGGGCTATGAATGCTGTATGTATGGGCTATGATTGCTGTACGTATTGGCTATGAATGCTGTATGTATGGGCTATGGATGCTGTATGTATGGGCTATGAATGCTGTATGTATGGGCTATGAATGCTGTATGTATGGGCTATGAATGATGTATGTATGGGCTATGAATGCTGTATGTATGGGCTATGAATGCTGTATGTATGGGCTATGAATGCTGTATGTATGGGCTATGAATGCTGTATGTATGGGCTATGGATGCTGTATGTATGGGCTGTGAATGCTGTATGTATGGGCTATGAATGCTGTATGTATGGGCTATGAATGCAGTATGTATGGGCTATGAATGCAGTATGTATGGGCTATGAATGCTGTATGTATGGGCTATGGATGCTGTATGTATGGGCTATGGATGCTGTATGTATGGGCTGTGAATGCTGTATGTATGGGCTATGAATGCTGGCGTATGGGCTATGAATGCAGCATGTATGGGCTATGATTGCTGTACGTATTGGCTATGAATGCTGTATGTATGTATGGATGCTGTATGTATTGCTATTAATGCTGCTATGAATGATGTATTGGCTATGAAATGTATGGGCTATTAATGATGTATGTATGGGCTATGGATGCAGTATGTATGGGCTATGAATGCTGTATGTATGGGCTATGAATACTGTATGTGTGGGCTTTGCATGCTATATGTAAAGGCTATGAATGATGTATGTATGGGCTATGAATGCTGTACGTATGGGCTATGAATGCTGTATGTATGGGCTGTACGTATGTGGCTATGAATGCTGTATGTGTGGCTATGAATGCTGTATGTGTGGCTATGAATGTTGTATGTATGTGCTATGAATGTTTTGCGAAGCCCTAATGTGGGACTCCTGGTCCAGGCCTGAGAACCAGGCTCATGCTATGCTTTCCTCATTCCCTTCTTTGACCACTTGTGGTTAAGTTATAACATTATGGTTTGGGAATCAGGCCCATTATGTCTCCTTTCCCGTTCCCCGTTCTACCCTACCTCTAACCTTTAACCTCTAAGTGCTCTTCTATATCACTATTGACCCCAGGTGTCCCTCTAACCTCTAACCTTTAAACCTTTAAGAGCTCCTCTATATCTCTACTAGCCCCAGTGCTACCTTAACCTTTAACCATTAAGAGCTCCTCTATATCTCTACTAGCCCCAGTGCTACCTTAACCTTTAACCTTAAGAGCTCCTCTATATCTCTACTAGCCCCAGTGCTACCTTAACCTTTAACCATTAAGAGCTCCTCTATATCTCTACTAGCCCCAGTGCTACCTTAACCTTTAACCTTTACGAGCTCCTCTATATCTCTACTGGCCCCAGTGCTACCTTAACCTTTAACCTTAAGAGCTCCTCTATATCTCTACTCGCCCCAGTGCTACCTTAACCTTTAACCTTTAAGAGCTACTCTATATCTCTACTAGCCCCAGTGCTACCTTTAAGAGCAGATGAAATGAGAACATTACAGTAGCTCTGTGATATTCTGGTCCCCTGGTTTCAGCACTTTTTCGTCACACTCCGTCAACTACTTCACTCCAGATAGTGTTAATTCATAGCTAGCTACCTGTACTGATTTATATTTACAAGTGATTTTATCCTTGATGAGCTTCCAACCAGGATCAAACAGGTGCCGGAATCCCTTTCCAAAATCACCCTCTAGTAGCCTCATGGGTGGAACGTTATTCATATTTTTCATAATTTGATCATTAATAAACATTACGCAAAATATATAAAAATAATCTTCAAATCCAGTGTTTCTATGTCAAATGGTTTGTTATATTTCAGTCTTCTGGGATGTAATATAAAGTGTAATATTGGGATGCAAACTCCAAATGTAATACATTTCAACTCTATATCTGACGTGGTACAGGTGTCTTCTTCTTTAAGCCCATAACCATGTGTGTGGGACCTAGACTTTGTTTCAATTAGTAGATATGTTTAAGACTACCAAGAAACACTGATTTAGCTCAACGCAGTAATAGGTTACTTACTGAATCCTCCATTCAGATGTAGTCATTGGTCTGTAAGTTACTCAAATGAAATGGTGTTAACATTAATATGATAAATGTGCTAGCGAGAGGGATTTATATTTAAGAGGGATATGAGGTAATCCCACTGTCTTTCGACTTCTACCTCACTACTTCAGGGAGGATAATTCCGGAATAGAACACTGGGAACTCTAGAATACCATAAAATAGAGCTGAGAACTTTAGAATTCCATAAGATAGAGCTGGGAACTATAGAATTCCATACGATAGTGCTGAGAACTCTAGAATTCCATAAGATAGAGCTGAGAACTCTAGAATTCCATAAGATAGAGCTGAGAACTCTAGAATTCCATAAGATAGAGCTGAGAATTCTAGAATTCCATAAGAAGGAGCTGAGAACTCTAGAATTCCATACGATAGTGCTGAGAACTCTAGAATTCCATAAGATAGACCTGAGAACTCTAGAATTCCATACGATAGAGAACTCTAGAATTCCATAAGATAGAGCTGAGAACTCTAGGATTCCATAAGATAGTGCTGAGAACTCTAGAATTCCATAAGATAGACCTGAGAACTCTAGAATTCCATAAGATAGACCTGAGAACTCTAGAATTCCATACGATAGTGCTGAGAACTCTAGAATTCCATAAGATAGAGCTGAGAACTATAGAATTCCATAAGACAGAGCTGAGATATAAAAGTCTATAAAAAGGGCAGAGAGTGTCAGGGCCCAGTCAGCCTATTGACTGCCATTGTTTTAATTTGTCCCCTGGGAGCGAGGGGTGGTGGAGGAAGCCTGGAAGAGGGAGGGAGATACGTGACAGGGATGTGGGACGGGGGACGATGGGGGGCAGATATTTAATCACATATTAATGTGTATGTGCGTGTAGTGTGTGTGTCTTTTCCAGATGTGTGTTCGTTGACCCCCTTACTTTATGTGTGTGTCTTTCTCTCTCTCTCTCTGTGTGTGTGTGTGTGTGTGTGTGTGTGTGTGTGTGTGTGTGTGTGTGTGTGTGTGTGTGTGTGTGTGTGTGTGTGTGTGTGTGTGTGTGTGTGTGTGTGTGTGTGTGTGTGTGTGTGTGTGTGTGTGTGTGTGTGTGTGTGTGTGTGTGTGCGTGTGTGTGGGCAGTGCAGTAGGGAATGGGATGGATACAGTGAGTGATATGGTGAATACAGGTGTCCTGTAATTGAGTGCATGTCCAAGGTTTTACCCACCTGCCCCTGTCTGATTCATTAGTGCTTGCTGGTCGTGCCAAGGTGTGTGTGTGTGTGTGTGTGTGTGTGTGTGTGTGTGTGTGTGTGTGTGTGTGTGTGTGTGTGTGTGTGTGTGTGTGTGTGTGTGTGTGTGTGTGTGTGTGTGTGTGTGTGTGTGTGTGTGTGTGTGTGTGTGTGTGTGTGTGCGTGTGTGTGAGCTATGAGGAAACACATTAGGACATTGTCGCCCCGGCCACTAGATAGATACTGCAGTTTATTTTCTTTATTTCTCTTTTACAAACTGTCTGTCACTTCTCTCTCTCTCTCTCTCTCTCTCTCTCTCTCTCTCTCTCTCTCTCTCTCTCTCTCTCTCTGACTCTGTCTCTCTCAAGTCAATTCAATTTAAGGAGCTTTATTTGCATGAAACAAGTGAGGTAGATAATATGCAAAAGTGAAATAAACAATAAAAATGAACAGTAAACAATACACATACAGAAGTTCAAAAACAATAAAGACATTTCAAATGTCATATTATATATATATATATATATATATATACAGTGTTATAACGATGTACAAATGGTTAAAGTACAAAAAAATAAAATAAATAGGCATAAATATGGGTTGATGGTGTTTGTTCTTCACTGGTTGACCTTTGACATTTGCTGTGATGGCACACTGTAGTATTTTATCTAGTAGATATGGGAGTTTATCAAAATTGAGTTTGTTTTCAAATGATTTGTGGATCTGTGGTCGTACATTTGTATATGGTCGTACATTGGGCAGGAGGTTAGGAAGTGCAGCTCAGTTTCCACCTTATTTTGTGTGCAGTGAGCACATAGCCTGTCTTCTCTTGAGAGCCATGTCTGCCTACGGCAGCCTTTCTCAATAGCAAGGCTATGCTCACTGAGTCTTTACATAGTCAAAGCTTTCCTTAAGTTTGGGTCAGTCACAGTGGTCAGGTATTCTGCCACTGGGTACTCTCAGTTTAGGGCCAAATAGCATTGTAGTTTGCTCTGTTTTTTTGTAAATTTTTTCCAATGTGTCAAGTAATTATCTTTTTGTTTTCTCATGATTTGGTTGGGTCTAATTGTGTTGCTGTCCTGGGGCTCTGTGGGGTGTGTTTTTGAGCAGAGCCCCAGGACTAGCTTGCTTAGGGGACTCATCTCCAGGTTCATCTCTCTGTAGGTGATGGTTTTGTTTGGAAGGTTTGGGAATCACTTCCTTTTAGGTGGTTGTAGAATTTAACTACTCTTTTCTGGATTTTGATAATTAGTGGGTATCATCCTAATTCTGCTCTGCATACATTATTCAGTGTTCTACGTTGTACACTGAGGATATTTTTTGCAAAATTCCGCCTTCAGAGTCTCAATTTGGTGTTTGTCCCATTTTGTGAATTCTTGGGTGGTGAGCGGACACCAGACCTCACAATTATAAAGGGCAATGGGTTCTATAACTGATTCAAGTTTTTTTAGCCAGATCCTAATTGGTATGTTGAATTTTGATGGAATAGAATGCCCTTCTTGCCTTGTCTCTCAGATCGTTCACAGCTTTGTTGAAGTTACCTGTGGCACTGATGTTTAGGCCAAGGTATGTATAGTTTTTTTGTGTGCTCTCGGGCAACAGTGTCTAGATGGAATTTGTATTTGTGGTCCTGGTGACTAAACCTTTTTTTGGAACACCATTATTTTGGTCTTACTGAGATTTACTGTCAAGGCCCCGGTCTGACAGAATCTGTGCATAAGATCTAGGTGCTGCTGTAGGCCCTCCTTGGTTGGTGACAGAAGCACCAGATTATCAGCAAACAGTGGACATTTGACTTCAAATTCTAGTAGTGTTATGTACTTGAGTGAAGACCCAAAAGCGGTTTTAACAGAAAACAGAGTTCTTTAATGAAAAACAGGAATGGCATAAATCCTCTTCCAACGTAGTCAATGGAACAAAAAGAACGTTAGTATAATGCAGGATGCACCTGCCAGGCAGACTCCGACAGGATAGGACAAGGTGGAAGCAAACGGGACGACAGCTTGCTTCTGGCATCAAAAACACAAACAAGAATCAGACACTGAAAGTAGCAGGAACAGAGAGAGAAATAGAGACCTAATCAGAGGGGAAGAGAGAACAGGTGGGAAAGAGTGGATGAGCTAGTTAGGGGAGATGTAGAACAGCTGAAGAATGAGAGCCAGAGAAGGTAACCTAAAAAAGACCAGCAGAGAGAGACAGAGTGAAGAGAAAGGACAGGAACAGACATAACAAGACATGACAGTACCCCCCCACTCACCGAGCGCCTCCTGGCGCACTCGAGGAGGAAACCTGGCGGCAACGGAGGAAATCATCGATCAGCGAACGGTCCAGCACGTCCCGAGAGGGAACCCAACTCCTCTCCTCAGGACCGTACCCCTCCCAATCCACTAGGTACTGATGACCACGGCCCCGAGGGCGCATGTCCAAAATCTTACGAACCCTGTAGATGGGTGCGCCCTCGACAAGGATGGGGGGGAGGGACGAGCGGGGGCGCGAAGAACGGGCTTAACACAGGAGACATGGAAGACCGGGTGAACGCGACGAAGATAGCGGGAGAAGAAGTCGCACTGCGACAGGATTAATGACCTGAGAAATACGGAACGGACCAATGAACCGCGGGGCCAACTTGCGAGAAGCTGTCTTAAGGGGAAGGTTCTGAGTGGAGAGCCATACTCTCTGACCGCAACAATATCTAGGACTCTTGGTCCTACGCTTATTAGCGGCCCTCACAGTCTGCGCCCTATTACGGCAAAGTGCCGACCTGACCCCCTTCCAGGTGCGCTCGCATCGCTGGACAAAAGCCTGAGCGGAGGGGACGCAGGACTCGGCGAGCTGGAGATGAGAACAGCGGAGGCTGGTACCCGAGGCTACTCTGAAAAGGGGATAGACCGGTAGCAGACGAGGGAAGCGAGTTGTGGGCGTACTCTGCCCAGGGAGCTGTTCTGACCAAGACGCAGGGTTACGAAAGAAAGACTGCGTAAAATGCGACCAACAGTCTGATTGGCCCGTTCGGCTTGACCGTTAGACTGGGGATGAAAGCCGGACGAGAGACTGACGGAAGCCCCAATCAAACGGCAAAACTCCCTCCAAAATTGAGACGTGAACTGCGGGCCTCTGTCGGAAACGACGTCAGACGGAAGGCCATGAATTCGGAAAACATTCTCGATAATGATCTGAGCCGTCTCCTTAGCAGAAGGGAGCTTATCGAGAGGAATGAAATGAGCCGCCTTAGAGAATCTATCGACAACCGTAAGAATAACTGTCTTCCCCGCTGATGAAGGCAGTCCGGTGATAAAATCTAAAGCGATGTGAGACCACGGTCGAGAGGGAATGGGAAGCGGTCTGAGACGGCCGGCAGGAGGAGAGTTCCCAGATTTAGTCTGCGCGCAGACCGAACAAGCGGCGACAAATCGACGCGTCACGTTCCCGAGTGGGCCACCAGAAACGCTGGCGAATGGAAGCGAGCGTACCCGAACGCCGGGGTGGCCGGCTAACTTGGCAGAGTGGGCCCACTGAAGAACGGCCGGACGAGTAGGAACAGGAACGAACAGAAGGTTCCTAGGACAAGCTCGCGGCGACGGAGTGTGAGCGAGTGCTTGCTTTACCTGCCTCTCAATTCCCCAGACAGTCAACCCGACAACACGCCCCGCAGGGAGAATCCCCTCGGGGTCGGTGGAGACCTCAGGAGAACTGAAGAGACGAGATAAAGCATCAGGCTTGGTGTTCTTTGAGCCCGGACGATAAGAAATAACAAACTCGAAACGAGCGAAAAACAGAGCCCAACGAGCCTGACGCGCATTAAGTCGTTTGGCTGAACGGATGTACTCAAGGTTCCTATGGTCAGTCCAAACGACAAAAGGAACGGTCGCCCCCTCCAACCACTGTCGCCATTCGCCTAGGGCTAAGCGGATGGCGAGCAGTTCGCGATTACCAACATCATAGTTACGTTCTGGCGATAAGCGATGAGAGAAAAACGCGCAAGGATGGACCTTGCCGTCAGAGAGAGCGCTGAGAAAGAATGGCTCCCACGCCCACCTCTGACGCGTCAACCTCAACAACAAACTGACTAGAGATGTCAGGTGTAACAAGAATAGGTGCGGATGTAAAACGATTCTTAAGAAGATCAAAAGCTCCCTGGGCGGAAACGGACCACTTAAAGCACGTCTTAACAGAAGTAAGGGCTGTGAGGGGAGCTGCCACCTGACCGAAATTACGGATGAAACGACGATAGAAATTAGCGAAGCCCAGAAAGCGCTGCAGCTCGACGCGTGACTTAGGAACGGGCCAATCAATGACAGCCTGGACCTTAGCGGGATCCATCTTAATGCCCTCAGCGGAAATAACGGAACCGAGAAAAGGGACAGAGGCGGCATGAAAAGTGCACTTCTCAGCCTTCACATAAAGACAGTTCTCCAAAAGGCGCTGGAGGACGCGTCGCACGTGCTGAACATGAATCGAGAGAGACGGTGAAAAAATCAGGATATCGTCCATGTAAACGAAAACAAAAATGTTCAGCATGTCTCTCAGGACGTCGTTAACTAGTGCCTGAAAGACAGCTGGAGCGTTAACGAGGCCGAAAGGAAGAACCCGGTATTCAAAGTGCCCTAACGGAGTGTTAAACGCCGTCTTCCACTCGTCCCCCTCCCTGATGCGCACGAGATGGTAGGCGTTACGAAGGTCCAATTTGGTGAAAAACCTGGCTCCCTGCAGGATCTCGAAGGCTGAAGACATAAGAGGAAGCGGATAACGATTCTTAACTGTTATGTCATTCAGCCCTCGATAATCCACGCATGGGCGCAGGGACCGTCCTTCTTCTGAACAAAAAAAAACCCCGCTCCGGCGGGAGAGGAGGAGGAGACTATGGTACCGGCGTCGAGCGAAACCGACAAATAATCCTCGAGAGCCTTACGTTCGGGAGCCGACAGAGAGTATAATCTACCCCGGGGGAGTAGTTCCCGGAAGGAGATCAATACTACAGTCATACGACCGGTGTGGAGGGAGAGAAGTGGCCTTGGAACGACTGAACACCGTGCGCAGAT